>NC_021166.2:3684309-3703797 GCF_000331145.2 Cicer arietinum
GGAAAATAAGAATATCCCATCAGGACATAGACATCAATGGAAGAATGTTTGTCAAGTAGTGAATGTTATTAATCCCCTACAACAATTCATGGCAGCCGACTCCAAAGACGCTATAGCAGGATAGCGGATAACAGGAAGGCTGCTATATGAATTTGTTTTGCAGTTTAAAAATGATGAGAATTACTCAAAATTCACAAGATTCATAATTAACAATAAAAAGTCGTAGGTGTCTTAAAAAAAACATACAAGTACCAACAAAAATCATGCTAACCAGTCCAACCAAGAAGTTCAATTGAAAACTATAAATCTTTTAACATTAACTTACATTATCATATCAAATGTACTCCATTTTTGCTCACATCTCCATGCATTACAAGTCAAGCTCAATATTTAACAGCAAACAATTGAAGATTTGGAATATGCAATCTAAAGTTCCTCCACCACTCAGCTCTAGTGCAATGCAATACCTTATTAGGGCCACTAGTTTATATGAATTGATATATAAATAAATTTATAAAAAAGAAATGCACTTTCACTTACCAGGAGCTATTGTAGTTCTTTTCCTTAGATGATACTAATGCAGGACAAGAAGTTTAAACATCAAGAGAGACTGAAACACACCTTTGACAAGCCATAGAAAAGCCGATGAGACACCTTTAACAATGATATCCATATGTTCTATATATCATAGTTGTCCACAAGAAGTAACAAAAACTCAACGAGTTATGCTATAAGCGATTAACTCTGTTGTTTTGTTTATCCAACATGATCAGTTGTAAGATCTCCATAAGCTATGACATTTGTGGGTGTTACTTATGCTGAAATATTATCTTTCTCAATATCAGTATTCAGTGTGTCAGTTGAATAGCAAACATTTACGTAATAATTTTCTTATATATCTAATATGATGTGTTGAATTAAAATTGTTGTTAGATATGATCCAATAACGGATTCATACCACGATGACATGGAGGGAAATGGAGTTATATGTTTAGCTGTTGACATTCTTCCAACAGAATTTGCAAAAGAGGTAAAAGAATATAATGTAACATCCATTGGATTGGATAAGAGAATGTTATAACATGTTGGGAGAAAATGATTGAATATTCAATTTGATTATGACTAGGCTTCTCGATATTTTGGAAATGTACTGTCCCAATTTGTCACAAATTTGGCTTCTGCTACAGACATTACAAACTTGCCTGCTCACTTAAGGAGAGCTTGCATAGTCCATGGAGGTGTTCTAACCTCTTTATATGATTACATACCACGCATGCTGAAATCTGATTCTGAGTATGTTTTCATCTATTTTTCATTATTTGTTCTTATCTATGATATCCTTAACTGAAACATTTTCTTTCACTTTGTTTGCAGGGAAGTATCAGAAAACTCGGCAGATTCTTTATCTAACAAGAGGAAATACCATACATCGGTGTGTTCATAAATTTAAGGGCTAATTTGTTACAGTTTTGTTAAGAAATCTACTTCAAATGAGAAATTGTTTTGAGTAGCTTCTCATAAAAATCTTTTCGATAGATTTAAAAAAAAAATGATTTTCATTATGATAAAGAAATACAAAATAGCTTCGACTTTTCTTAAAAATTAAATCTCTAAATCATTAATACCAAAATCAATTTATTTATCCATTGGTGGTACTACATATGCCTAAATGAACTTGTGTAGTAGATAACCATGGTAATCCTGATATTTGATATTTAATCTTGTGATCATGATGGCTGAATATGTTTGACAGGTATCTCTGAGTGGTCACTTATTTGATAAGTTTTTGATAAATGAGGCTCTAGATATTATTGAAGCTGCGGGAGGCTTCTTCCACCTGGTCAATTGCCATGTGGGTCAGAGTGTTAATGCTATATCATACTCTGAACTTGAAGTAAGCACTCATTTTTTCAAACTGGAATGTTTACTTATGCCCCTAAAAAAGATATTCTTTTACTGAATGCAATCTACTTGAATAACTGAATTTCATATCTTTATTAGAACATGTAAAATTTGTGGGATGATAATTAATATAGAAAATGTTAGAAGATATTAAATCAAAAGCTTTGAAATTAAAAGTAAGAGAAATCTCTAGAAAGAACTTAGATACATACTAGTGTATCGCTTTTTCCTCTATCACTAAAAAAGCAATGTGATTGGTTAATATGGAGGTGGCCACAATAATCTTCACTCAGCCGAATGAATTGAGGCACCGCATGGACATTATGTTGCCACACCACCGTTTATGTTTTGGGTTAGTAAATTAGATTTTGTAAGCTTATAAAAGGCTATGCATGTACCCTCTCATTAGTATAGTATCAACTGAGTGAATGAAATGTAGTGGTTAGTTTCCTTGTTCAAACCCTGATGTAAAGAGATTGATTCCTGTGAAGTTTGTTTTTGACTTTTGTCCAAAAATATATAATGGAAATGCAAAAAGGATCATGTAGGAGTCAATCATGCATTCACTTGAGTAAGAAAAAGAAGATTGAAAACGTAATATATAAATATAAATATAAATATAAATAATATGCTACAATATTTTGTATGTCTAATGATATTTTTTAGCGTGGCCATGCACTCCTATTTTCCCAAGAAATATCTACTCTAAGGTAATGTTGAAATCAGAACTGTAGTATTTAAATATAAATTGTACACAATAAATCGTAAGTTTGAAATTATAATACATAGGTACTGTAGTCGTTTTAAAAAATATGCACAATTTACCAAACATAGAGTGTTTTTTGTTTGTGTTTTTATTCTTTTGAGCCGGGGTTTCTGTTTTAACTATTAGAGTGGTATTATTATATTAGCATAATGCTTGTAATACTTGTAAAAGCTAACGTAAGTGTAATTAGTCAGCTGTCCAGGACAGCTGTAGGCTTATCCTTCACCCTGCCTATGCGCAGAATTATATTTTGATAATTAGTGCTAAACTACACTTGGGTGTAGGATTAGCACACTATATAACTTGTACTCTCTCTCATCTCATTCATATAATAAAAATGAGAAACAGAACATTCATAGTAGTAATTGCATAATGCTTGTAATACTAACAAGGTGTTTGGACATGTCTAGAAGTACTAGTGAGAAGAGTAAACTAGGTGGAAGTTAATCCAATAGATAGTGAAAGAGGAAGACTTAGGAAAATTATAAGCCAAACCATTAAGATGGCTTAGGATTAAATGGTTTATCATTAGACATAATTTATGGTAGGATATCGTGGTGTCAATTTAGGCGGGGACAGACCACTTGGTCTGATAATCTTTGGTTTCTACTAGTCATATTTTTATGGAAA
Organism: Cicer arietinum; assembly: GCF_000331145.2. NCBI lineage: Eukaryota > Viridiplantae > Streptophyta > Magnoliopsida > Fabales > Fabaceae > Cicer > Cicer arietinum. The sequence continues at coordinate 3,687,608 of NC_021166.2, forward strand.
CTATGCCTATGATTTTTGTTTAGACCCTAGTAAAGTTATAACTAATTAATGTTGTGACAACCTGCTGTGTTTTCAACAGGTTAGTGCAGATGATAGGGATGTTCTGGATCATATCATTGATTCTTTAACCTCTCTTGCTAATCCAACTGGAAATAACAGATTTTCAAATCAAAATAGTAAACTTTCACTTAAGCTTGGTAAAGTTCAAGATAACGGCATGGAGAAGGAACCTGATTCAAAAAAGAAGGCTGCAGTTTTGATTCTTGGTGCTGGTCGAGTCTGTCAGCCAGCTGCCGAAATGTTATCATCATTTGGAAGGCATAAAACATTGTTGGAAGAGGATTTTGAAGATCAGATTGATGTTGATGTCATTGTGGGATCTTTGTACCTGAAGGATGCAGAGCAGGTATATTTGGACCAAAATATTTGCTTTTACATTAGTTTTACTATGGAAGTAGAACTCGTATTTTCAAACCTATCCTCGATTTGATATTATATCGGTGCAGATTGTTGAGGGAATTCCAAATGTAACTGGAATTCAGCTTGATGTGATGGATAGTGCCAATCTTTTTAAGTGCATTTCACAGGTACACTTGTCTTTGGGAAGTATTTTCTACAGATTTGTTAACTGCTATCTGTAGAAAGCATATTGCAATAACCTTATTGAACCCTTAAGATTTGTTTTTATTTTCTTTTTTTTTTTGCAGGTGGACGTTGTTATAAGTTTGCTGCCTGCTAGTTGTCACATTAACGTAGCAAATGCTTGCATTGAGGTGCTGTGCAGTAACTTTATGTTATCATTCAATATTGAACTAAACTGATATTTCTTAAGGAGGAAATAAACAACTATAGTAACACCAGCTTTTCAATAAAGCATGTCTGGAACAGATTAAAGACCATGAAAATTGTAAATAATTGAACTTATGATTTGAAGTCTCTTCAAATCAAGTTAAACATTGTTACAAGTAATACATAGGAAAACAATTCCCCTGCAACCCAATGCTTTCTTTAATTCTCTGACTAGAATATTAGAAATATTTTAGTGAAATCCTTAGAGGTAGAAGAGGTACATAAATATTATTTATTTGTCATAGCTTAGTAAATGAATATGTTTCTAATTTCATGATGCAGTTGAAAAAACATTTGGTTACTGCTAGCTATGTTGATAGCTCCATGTCAATGCTAGATGATAAGGCTAAAGATGCTGGTATAACAATTCTTGGTGAGATGGGCTTGGACCCAGGAATAGGTATGAGCTATTCTGATATTTAATTATCATTTTCCAGGACTTAATTATGCTGTATAAAATAGTCAATAATAACGCATCTGGATTTATATACATATTACAAAATCAGTTTTTGAATTATTGTTCTCACTTCTAAGAGATATTTTCTTTAAATTTGGGATCTTGGCACTGCAAGAGCATTGCATTTGCTTATATTCTGATGTTATGTATGACTAGCCTACAATGTTTTTCAAACCAAGTGATTGGGTTAAAGTAGTTCAGAAGCTTCAGCTAAGGACGAATCGATCGGAAGTATCCAAGTTTGAACCCTGGTTTGAACAATTCTTGGTCATATTGTACTTATTTCCCGGTTGAACTCCGTATTACCAGAGTCCATTTCCTTTGGGAACTGGAAGTTAAGAATAAAAAAAAAAAATCGAGGAAATCATTAGAAAAAATCTATGTAATGTACTACATGTTACATACATATCATGTCATCCAATTTATACTAATTTCTTGAAAAAAATACTTGTTTACTTATTTTCATCTCAACACATTGGCTGAAAACTTCTGAAAATTATAATATTCTGTAAAATCTTGACACATTTTCTACCAAAACGGATCTTGTAATAAGCTTGGAATTGATGATTCAGATCACATGATGGCAATGAAGATGATCAACCAAGCACATATGAAGAAGGGGACAATAAAGTCTTTCACTTCATACTGTGGTGGACTTCCATCTCCTGAAGATGCTAATAACCCATTAGCATATAAATTCAGGTACTTCTTGGAATGTCTGTATCAATGGAAACAGTTCCCTAGTGTTTCTAAATTTCTCTTAAAATCTTGATTTAACTTGATGGTTTTCTGTGTTGCTATAACGACTCATTGTGTTGCCAATTATTTCAGCTGGAATCCGGTAGGGGCCATCCGAGCTGGGCGCAATCCTGCCACCTACAAATACCATGGTGAAACTGTACATATTGATGGTAAGCTTTTCAATAAAAGGGGAGTATTAATTTCGTAAAAGAAACAAACATGATATATTCTCTATTCCATTTTGTTAAGTTTCTTAACATGCTTCTGTATTAGGTATGCATGCATTTACTGTCAATAACATGCATGAAAATTTCTATGTTTTGGCTAAAGGAGAAGTCTTGCATAGATTATTTGTTCCATGTTGAATAAGTCTCATCCCCTTTGTTACATTTGTTTGAAACGTTTATACGCTCACTGCATAACACTTGTTTGTTGGACAGGGGACAATCTTTATGATTCAGCTACAAAACTAAGGCTACCTGACTTTCCTGCTTTTGCTTTGGAATGTCTTCCAAACCGCAACTCTTTACTTTATGGAGATTTATATGGAATAGGAACTGAAGCATCAACAGTCTTTCGCGGAACACTCCGTTATGAAGGTATGGTTTATATATGCTCCTACTATTTTCAGTCCAACTTTTGCCACTGATTATGAAGTTCTCAAAAACTTGTTTAATCTACATTAGTCAATATTTGGCTCCATTGAGGCAGCAATATAAATATTTTGTAGGTCTCTGCAATGGTATTGCAACAGTGGTTGTGGCCGCATATACCTGCATTTTGTTGCAATATCAAGATTCACAGTGTAACTGCAATTGAAACCTCAATTTATCACCATGACAGTACCATTATTTGAATCATGTTTAAATTAACTACTAATCCATGCTTTGTATGTTAAAGTATGAAAAGTTTATTTATGTTCTAGTATGAAATGTTTATTTTTCTTTATGAAACTTATTTTTAGTAACTCCATGTACAGGGTTTAGTGAGATCATGGGGACACTTTCTAGGATTGGCTTATTTAACAATGAAGTTCGTCCGATTCTAAAGAATGAGCAGAGACCAACCTTTAGAAAATTCATGTTTGACCTTCTGAAAATTGTTCATGAAGATCCGGAAGGAGCATTGATGGGAGAGGAGGACATCATAGAAAAGATATTGACACTAGGACATTGCAAAGATCAAAGAGCTGCAATGATGACAGCAAAAACAATCATGTAGACCATGTAACACCCTCCTATTAGTAGTACTATTATTATTCGAATGTTTTAACCTGATAATGTTCTCTTTCATGTAGATTTTTGGGACTTCTTGATCAAACAGAAATCCCAGCTTCCTGCCGAAGTGCTTTTGATGTTGCTTGTTTCCGTATGGAAGAGAGATTATCCTACTCCAGCACAGAAAAGGTATATCACTATGAATCCGTTGAATATAATTCATAGTTTACTGATAAGTGGACAAGTTACTCAAGTGTAGTATTTAAACACAAGTTGTAATATGTAACCCTAAGCTTGAATCATAATAAAAAGGTGTTGCAGTAGTTCTACAGGTTGAACTCTGCAATCAAATCTTGGGTTATCTTTGTTTGTATATTTCCGTATCTGTTTTTCTTTTGAACGGAGACTATCTGTTTTTCTTTTGAACGGAGACTGGTGTTTGAACACCCAACATGTGAGCTCCTTAATATTTCCTCGTATCACCTTGAGTAACAACTTATTTTTTGAAGGAATGTTTAAAGAATATTTAGTTTGTAGTGCGTTGACTTATATCCGATTTGTACGTAGGATATGGTGCTTTTGCACCATGAAGTGGAGATAGAATATCCCGACAGCCAAATTACAGAGAAGCATAGAGCTACTTTGCTTGAATTTGGGAAGACTGTTGATGGAAAAACCACTACTGCCATGGCCCTTACTGTTGGTATTCCAGCTGCTGTTGGAGCTCTGGTACTTTTCCTCCATTTCTGTTATCTACATTGTATTCCAATTAAATACCGTCTGTAAATATCCCAAATAGGTAACTCTGTGCACAAAGGTCTTTGAACTTTGAAAATTAACGTAACCACTAATTTACTAATATTTGTTTATGAGAAAAAAAATACTATAAGTGAAATTGTGGCATATTTTTTGTGCAGCTCTTACTGACCAACAAAATTCAGACAAGAGGTGTTTTAAGGCCCATTCAACCTGAAGTATACACTCCAGGTGACTGCATAGTATAATTTTTTTGTTTTGTTTTGGTTGGTGGTCCATTTGTTAGTGTATAGTTTTTTCTGGCATGCACATTTGTTGAAAGGACAAATTGAAAAAAGAAAATCAATTGTGTTGAAAGATATTTTTAAGTTTCAGATTGTAGCAACTGTTTTTTTTTTATAAATGCTTATTTGTGTGTTGTGTTCTTTGCAGCCCTTGATATTATACAAGCTTATGGCATCAAGTTGATAGAGAAGAGTGAGTAATTTGTATATTTGAAGTTGGTGTTCTGTTTGATGTAGAGAGGATGATGTACTATATAATGTAAATAATTTCGACAATAATAATAATAATCGGAACTACCATTCTATATCAGCAATGCAATATCAATTCATGTTATGCATACTGATCATGCCTGATGCTATATTAGGATTTTAAGTGGGAGAGTTTTGACTTTATTTTTATGAATTTTCACTGAATTTTTATAATTTTTCAATGAAAAATTTAGGACCCGTTTGGAATGATGGTGAGTTTATGGTTTTTTATTTTAAAAATCAATTTCAAAACTAAAACCTTTTCAGGGAAAACTCTAATTAATTTTTTACTTAATTTTAAAATAGTTTTTCTTTCAAACTCAAAATTATAGAAGTAATTTTATAATATTTATTTTTGTTTTAAAATTAACATGTCATGATTAGTAGACATAATCACTCTTTTAAGAATTATTGACTACCACAACGGTTACCGACCACACTTACCTCCGATTACCACCAACCACCCCTGCTAACAACCGCCACAACCATCTCTGACCTCCTCACCACTGACTACCTATTTCTGACCACTGCCACTACCGACAAACTATCTATGACCACCGCCACCACTGGTGGCCTTGAGGACGATTGAGTTGGACAAATACCAAACCCTATTTTTTGAGGGACACCAAATCTTGTTTTACTTTAATAATATTAATTAAAATATATAATATTACAATATAAACAAATATAATTAAAAGTATATTCAAATGAAAAATTAACAAATGCCCCACTTAATAGAATATTTGAGTTGTATAGCAAATTTTATATGATAGTTTTTTCAATTTTGTCTAGTATTAAAGGTTAGATTACTCTTTGATAATAACTTAAAATATGTTGTAAATATCATAAAACTTGCACACAAAAAGAAATGTAATAATTCTTATAATCTTGATGAAAAATTTTGTTTGAAGATTTAGAAGCTGTTAAATAAATTTTAGCAATTGAGTTTACATCAAACTGTATATAATAATGAATTACTTAAAAATATTTATTTGTTTTCTCGATGTATGCATATCTTATAGAATAATATTAATTATTCATTCAACTTTTATAGAAATAATTTTTTAAATTGTTGTTAAAATCTTTTTAGAAATTTACTAATAATTTTTTAAATTGTTGTTAAAATCTTTTTAGAAATTTACTAATTCACATGAGAAATTAAATAGTCTTATTTTGATTTGCATCGATTTTTTTTTTGACAAAAATTGAAACTCGTTTTTTGAAAATCTTAATTACAATTGAATTTTGATGATTTTGAAAAAAAATACAAAATATAATTTTTAAATAATTACAAACGCCTCTTTTCTTTATTCGTATGGGACACCTAAATTCTAAGGTCCGACCCTACCACTACCACTCAGCTCGAACCACCATCTTGGACCACCTCCATCATCACCACTTACGTCCACCGCTGCCACCACCACCGTCTCCAACGACCAGTTCCATCCACCGTCCACCACAACATTTATTGTCGATCACATTCCAATTATTACGTCTTTTTTGGCTGCAGCTGTCTTCGACGCTCGATCACTACTACAATAGTCATCTTCAACAACTATCTATTTCAACCACTATTACTAAAATTAAAAATAAATTATAATTTTATAATATTTAAATTATTTTAAAATAATTATTTTTTCATGTTTAATTATTTTGACATGTTAATATTTTTTTTATATATTTAAAAAATTCATAATGATTTGTGTTAAATGATTCAATTTAAATAAAATAAATACTAAAACTCAATTGAAAACTCAAAATAAAAACTAATTTTGCCTTTTAAAAATTTCAGAACAGAAAATCAAAAATCATCTCGAACGGGATGTTAATTAATGATAAATAAGAAAAGATATAAAAAATCTAATCAATTTAGTTTGTAAAAATTTTGAACAGAAAAAGAATTTTAGAATTCTAAAGTAAAAATAGAAGTGTCAATAAAAAAAATATTTAGTGATAAGAAAATATATATTAATAATTAAAATAAGTTAATTGAATAAATTCATTTCAACAAGAGCGACTACAAATAATTGGATTGGGATTTTGAGAGATTGTTTTAACAAAATAATAATCTTGAAGCTTTTAAAAACCTTCGTAATTGACTTTTAAGATTTCAAGTTACTTTATGAATTTGTAAGTTTAGATTTTAATGGATTTGTAACACATACTTTTAAGCTTTTAAGGTAATTTATGAGTTTATAAGTTTTAAAATGATTCTCGATTTTTAGTAAAATTTTAAAGTTAAGGAGTAGATAAAAAATATAATAAGTAAAGGATTATGCTAACACGTGTCTTAAATGCTAATATGTGTCATTAGGGCACATAAGCCACAAGTAAAAAGTCTACAAATGGTAAATGTGTTTTGAAAACAATTTTTAACTTTTTGAGAAATAGAATACACAATTTCTATTGTGAAATTTCTATTTTTAGTACACTAACAAGTGCCCTAAAAACACATGTTAGCATTTTACATTAATAAATTATAAGATTTGGATATAGAAAAACAATATTATTCTAATTTCATGTATACCTAAATAACATTTTTTTTCACATATTTGAAGTTATATAAACCTTCGTAAAGTTCTTGTTCTTGTGTTTGAAGAAAAGATTCATAGTTATGTCTTTGTAAATTAACTCTAAAAATAGAGCTAAAAATGTTTTTCTAAAAAAATATGATTGAATCAATGATTACAAAAGCAATTAAAAAGAGTAGAATCAATTATTTTACCTTTAAAAAATTATCTTCAGAATATAATCATTGTATATAAACATTGAAATAATACGTTTAGCAAAAAATGGAAGAAGAAAAACAAGTTCAGCTAGAAGTCATGGTCATTTTTTTTAGTAGATATGTGAAGTTGAAATTGATGATGACAATAAAGAAAGAAATGGCATTGAAGTTGAACAGAGGAACAATAGGCGGCAACGACATTAAACAACTTTAAGGATTGTGAAAAAATCTCAAGGATTTGTATGAGACTGTTGAGTGGAATTTTATAAATGATAAAAAAATCTATATTGAATATCACTGGATTTTGTTCCCTTATTAAAAAGAATTTAATAGTCTTGATTGAATACCACAATATATTTCTATCATAAAAAGTCTTTCAAGATCTTGTGAAATCCCAATCCAATAACCCAGCTTTATATTATAAAAATCTTGGGGAAAAATCTTGGAAATGCTATTATGTAAAACCAAGTAACTTTAAGAAAATGAAGAAACTTCAGTTGTTATGTTTGCATTTTCTCCTTTACTAAGATTTAAACACTCGATTTTTCAACCCTTAACTGAAACCATTTGAGTTGTAGTGACTCATAATCAAACTCCAACCAAAACACATATAATAAACCACACTAAAAGTATATAAGAAGAGAACATACATTTTGTGGTCAATGTTGAGTAATAATATGGTGCAACCATATATCATTCGGGTTCCACTTGTACATTCATGGAAGGCATAAACAAATCTTTGCCTAGTTATCAATATATAATTTCCACCATAGTGAACAACTTGTTTCAATCTTCATTAGTGTTGTTCAAAATGGGAAAAAGAATATGATTGTGTCATTCCTCTAGGTAGTTCACCATCTTGCAGCAACTTCAAAGTTCAAAATACTACAAATTTTCCAGAAGATAAGTTAGACATTTCAAAAACATGAATTAGTCCAGCATTTGATGTTAGAGAGGGTGTGGCCTCCACAAATCCTAGTCATTAGATTTAGACTATGAAGCTATCAATGACATCAATTGTTGTTCCACCTCTTTCCAATTCTTAACTTTGGTCACCAAAGGGTGCTCATCAACTAACTCATTCTTGGACCAAGGATATGAGTTTTCATAATCAAAAAGTAAGACTCTAATTCCAACTTCAGCACACTCTATTGCATATCGCGGATTATCATCAATAAGAACCTTGGCATTTAAAGACCTGTCAATGAGAAACAGCAAGTTTGCATCTTTAAATGATAATAAAAAAGGGAATTTGAACACCAATTTCATCATGAGTTTGAGGAAGAAAGAAAGAAACAACTATATGATCCAAATCTATGAATACTTGAACCTTTCAGTGTCCATAAGAGTTCAACATATTGACCAAAGAGCATCAAGATTTTTAGCCAAATCATAGAGAAATGCATATGAAGAGAGGATCAAGGGGCACACCTACAAATCTCTGATTTTGGTCTTGATGCCCCATCAAGTGCAAAGTGGTTACCAAAGTGAATTTCATGAAACAGTCCTGGGAAATTCTTCTCTATCCATTCAATTGTGTGATCCTTAATTACATACTGCCGAGACCTGAACATTTAATAAAAGAGCCTTGGTTAGTTGATCCTGACGAGATTCCTCTATACGTTGATGAAAGTTCAATAAATACCAAAATCATACGTTACAATTGATAGGTTAAAAAATCTTGATAACTTTTGAAGTGCCGTCTGAGCACCTGGAAGAGGATGAATCCCTGACTTGAAATATGGCGTCTTAAAAAACTCGTGAACACGAAAATCAGCTGCAGAGAAAGATATTGATTTCCAACCAGTTCATTAGTCATGTGGAAGCATAAAATTATTTCATTAGGCAAAAATTGATAAAATTATTGCACTACTTGTCCCTTTTGAACAAGAATTAGGCAAATCTTGCTTTATTAGAGAGTATAGTAAGACATCTACACCATCAATGAAAAATCAAATGTTGATGTGTACAAATATCTTTTGTAATTTTTTTCTCTTTAACAATTGAGATGCCTTAGTTTACTTCTAATGTGAGAGCATATTTTGAAGAACAATAGGTTAAATGGTTGTTCAAAGACTTGCCTCAATCACGAAAACCAAGTTTTAGAAATTGACTCTTTCAACATACATTTATAGGGAATACAATCTCAAGAAAGATCATCCAGATTTCTAAAGAGACACTTCAACCAATGAACATTGTAAAAATCCAATAATGAAAAATTCTAATGTCCAGCAAAGTTCTTAACGGAACGGAATATGACTGTGATGAATACAAGTTACCTTCAACACGTGAACAGTTCCATATCTGCAACAGAAATGAAGGGTGCATCAGGCTCTACATTTAAACATGCACAAATTCACAACAATGGAATGGACTACAACTAGTGCACAAGCCAGATACATCTAATGTCCTAATGCATAAAATAAGATGTGGTTCAAGACAATAACCATGTAAGTGCTCATAGAGTACATTATTATACATAAGATTGGATGGAGAATAGGGTGGGAAACGAGGCTCCGAAAGAACATGCAAGTTCCTGTGCATCGACATTGTTCAATAATAGCAAAACTCAATCACTTATCAAAGCATGGAATGACCAAAGCATCCAACAAAAGTTACCTTAAAGAACTCGTACACATGATATTCAGAAACCGAATATTTTGATGAATATTGATCGGCAATATACTTGTTGAGAGCCGACACGAAGTTTCCTAATACTGCTTATAAAAATGAAAAAAACCAATACATCAGAGAACATATGTGGATAATGATAATCTAAGAATTCTGTTATGTATTAGCCAATTTAAACAGTGGAGTGAAAATCAAGAAAAAGTAACTGATTCAAGGTGAGACGTCGCACTGAAAATATAGGATTATCAGTTATTCATGCACACCTGGAGACTGGAATGGGCAACTTACAATTATTTAATAAAACAAAGCACAAGTTTATTCACACTTGTAAAGAATAACAAAAAATTCAAATAACCCTAGAAACACAATAGAATTGAAATATTGCAGCTATCATCGCGCAGCCAAAAGAAAAACAGGGGTCAATGATCTTCATTCCTTCCTTACACAGTCAATACACATATCCAAGAATTCGGGGTAACTTCAGGACTTCACATTTAACAAAAGGAATTGCGAAGTTGACCTTTATCACAGTTGCGTGAACACATGAATGAAGCTTAGGACTATGCAGTATAATCTGACTGTTTTACAGTTTCTCAATTCTTAATTATACTAAAAAATGAAACAAATAAATAAAAACAGTTAAACAGAAGCAAAAAGAAGCAAATATCCTTGCATATTTAAATACAGACACAAAAAGGACAGAACATATCTAGAAGGAATTTAATCTTGACCCTCCATTAATATTAGATTAATTTCGCCACGAGAGCACAGTGATTAGCTACTATAAACTATACAGTGAAACCAGAACATATAGTCAGATTTTACACGTGGTTTTCATTATTCCATATAACAAAATCAAATTATAAAGTATTGAAGACATGTCATAAAACAGAAAAGGATAAGAACAAACATATACAATTGCATACATACCCTCATCTACATCAACAGCAACAACAATTTTCTCAGAGAAACGTTGATCCCGGAAGCCGAGCGGTGTAGCAGGACTTCCATTAAGTCCTCCATCATCAACCTTAACAAGAGTAGCATCACCATTCCCTTGCTCCAAATCAGATGCAAAGCCGCGAGGCCATAAACTAGCCCTCACAAAAAACTTACTACAATCACTACTTCTACTACTACCACTAGTGGAAAAGCCACAAACTTTTTGACCTAATCCAATTTTTCTGCTAACCCCAAAAACATTAGCATAAACAAGATTACTAATAAATGGAAAAGAGAGGTAGCTACCACGATCACAAGGGTACTGAGAAAAAGCCTTATTCAAATGGGAACAAGGATCATAATAACCTATTGAATAAGCCATAGAATTATTATGCAGAGTTTTCTGATACAAGAACCGTGCAAGACTTTCACTACTCTTTAATCTAAACATAATAACAACAGAATCTTGCTATGATAATTTTGCATCACAATTATAAAAAAAAAGGAGGGAAATTAAATTGAAGAGATAAATCTCACAGCAAAAAAGGCAATATTCTACTTTGAAACAGAATCAATTCCAGAAACGATTGGATTGAATTGAAACACTGGAATTATCAAAGACCAATCTTTTTGCGGTCAAATCACGTTTGGGCCAAAAGGGTGTTGCCCAATAACGTAACCGACTCAAACCCTAGAAGTGAAAATAAAATAATTGGGCAAAATCGGATCCTAAATTTTTTGGATCCAATGAATAAAGACGGAAAAGAAGAGAAATTTTGGTTGAGATTGAGTAGAATTAGTAGAAAACCTCAAAAGGGGGGAATGTATCAAAACAAATCGGTGATTCCTTGAACCTTTATCTGTTTCTCTGATCTCACACTGTTTAATAGTTACTCAAATTTTGAATTTTTGTTGTTGTTGATATATATGTATATATATAGAATCATTGATTGGGCATTGCAATTTGCATGCATCGGAATTCCCACAATAGATAGATTAGACTAATTTGTTTGATAAGAGACAATTAAAAATATGAAGGAGTAAAGTAGTAAATAATTTTGGTTTTGGTTAATGCGGAAATTAGGGCATCATTGTCTGTTATCCTTTTTGCTCTCTTTTTCTGCAACTAAATTTTGTGCTGTATTTTAGATATTTTTTGTGTATAAACTTTTTCATTTGGGCGAAAAAGTTTAACATTGTTACTGAACAAAAAAAAAGTTTACTATGTTTCCTATTTTTATTTTTATACCGAAAGTGTATTTAAATTAAGCATTTTTTCATTATACATTAAAAACATTCTTTTTACAATAATAATTGAGATGACTTACGAAAATAACAGTTATTTTTGTAAGCTAATTTTTATTAATTTGTCATCAATTTAAATTTTTATTCTTAATTAATGTTAATTTAGTGTTGAGGTATGTTAATTTTCAAGTATTTGTTTTATCATTGATGGAATGATCAAATATTATCAATTCCACAGTGATTACAGTGTGGTGGATTGGTTATGGTGTAAGTGATATGTATAGACAGTATAGTATAGTTTCATATTCACATATTGGCAATACCAACATACTAAAATGGTTGAGAATTTGAGATAACAGTACCACAATATGGACCGATTAAAAATTGTGTCACTCTAGAATAGAATCATTGAATTTCAATAGTACATTTATTTTTGGCAAACTAGAGATAAATAAAACCAAAACTAAAAAAAAAAAAAACAGAGATAATAATGTACAATTCAAACAAGACTATATAAATAATGATAATAATATGATAATGAAGCTTGATACCAGCATGACCATAAAATACTCAATTCCAATTCTTGGTGCTGCAGAAGAAGTAGATTTACTTTCATGCTTACCTATATCAATCATAATCTCAAAATGGCAAGTACCTTGAGAAGGTGAAGGATCAATGTTGGTAACAACTGATAGACCATTAAATTGACATGCATCTTTTCGTTGATCCAATGTTTGATAATACATATTAAATGCATATGAAGCATTACCCTTTGTGTCTAAACCACTACAAGAAGAACCAGGAGCAAGAGATGTACAATCAGCATAAGTACAAGCTTTACTCATACTTTCTGCAAAACTAGGATCTAAAACATTTGTATTAGATGAAATAACACACCATTGTTTTGTCAAATATTTAACACCTCTTGCACCAACAAGTGATTTTCCACTACCAAGATTTAAAGGGTATTTCATGGAACCATCAAAATTGAAAATTCCCCAATGTCTCTCAAAAGGGCCAGGATCAATACTTTTAGCATCTTCATCTAAAAGGGCAAACATGTAAATTTCAGGTGGTGTTGGTCTTTTAGGTGTACCTTGTTTTTTCACTATTCTATTAACAAGTCCTTGATTAAATCTTTGTGCACTTTTTGCATTAGCATTTGAATTTCCATCAGTTGGCCAACCGACTTCACCAATTATAACATCCATTGAACCAAAACCATTTTTTTCAAGAGATGAAATGAGTGTATCAAAGTTTGCATCAAAAACATTAGTGTAAGAAATTGAACCATCAACTACAGGGGAAGCAGAACCATCAAAGAAAGCAAATTCTTTAGGAAAATTTGGATCAGCATCAAGGCTAAGAAAAGGGTAGATGTTAAATGTAAGAGGGCCACCATTTTGGCTAAGAAATTTGATTATTGAAATCATTTGATTTTGAATGTCTGGTCTAAAGTTTCCACCTGATGGAAGACCACTATCACTTTGGTAAACATCAGCATTTAATGGTGTTGTCACCTTTACTTGTCTTCCTAACCCTGCTTTTATAAGTGCTGCTTGAATGTTTTTTATGGCTGGAAATGTTGATTGCACAAATCTACCATTGTATGTTTTTAGGAAAGCTTCATTGCCTACAGCAACATACCTGGTAATAATTTTACAAAAACATTGGTTATTTTTACAATTGCATTTCATTTTCAACTTGCTCCAACATAAAGTTCTAATGTTACAGGAAAAAACCATTAAAACCACAATAATAATAAGCCTAAATATATTAACTTCCACAAATGCAGGGTTTCAGATTTGATCAGGACCTTTCAAGCTAAAGTTATGACTTCAATTTTTCATTGTTTTCCTCCTTGTTACTTCCTTTTATGTCTTCATCGAGCTTATAGACTCTACACCAATACATTGTCAATTGCATATAGCAAAAAATTACAATTTGTTCAAATTCTGCTATATTACAACGTTATAGCATTGCTATAAGTGCAATCACATATCGTGAAACAATTGCGGTTTGTTATAATATTATAGTGTTGCTATTGATCCTAACATTTCTAGAATGTAATTTTGCAAAACAAACAAAATCATTTTTCTAAATATATATTTAGTACTCTTTTTCCAAATATGACACTTATTAAAACTATAAACAAAGAAATCTAGTAGGTTCTTATAGGGATGAAGAGAGTACCTTATATCGACCCCAATTTTGGATATGTAAGAGGATACATTTTGGTCGACCCATGCAATAGCATTATTGACACTGGTAGCAAGTAAATCCAACATGTCATTGGGTATGCCAACCATAACCTGAATGCCAGATTTCCCAAGAGCCTTTAATGCCGTTGGTTCAGCTTCAAACAGCTTCACTTTGTTAATTCCATTGTCCTTCATAAGCTTCACAAGTATTTCAGGTGGAAGAGGATGTGTTGTACGTGTTCCCCAGTTGCATGCAAAACCAAATGTACCTTTTGTTAAACTTTGGCTTAGTATACAAAGTGCTAACAAAAAGCATGTAGTAAAACGTTGAAATCCCATATTGTCTTTTTTTTTTCCCCTTCACTTGACTCTATTTTTTACTTTTATTTGTCTCAACACACATATATGAAGATAACGACTCTTCAATGAATAAAGTGGGGGGAAAAGTATAAATGTCCTTTTATTCAGTAGAAAGTTACGTAAAGAATTACATGAAAACTCAAACAAGCACTTGATTCCAAAACCAGTTGGATTACACCAAGGCATAATCTTGTGTTTTTATTATGCTTGAAAATGCCTAGGTGGTAGGAGAGGGAGAATGATCTAGCAAAGAAAGGTAGAATCAAACTAAAAGGCACCTCGAAATTCAGATGTTTAATTTATTTTCAATCCAAGTGTCCCCTATAATATTCAGGATTGCCATGGACCTTAAAAGTATACATAAAAAGTACAGCTTTTATGTCATTTGAAAATAACAAAAATGCCGTTATTTTCTCATTCGAAAATACTTTTCTAAAATGAATTTAATTCATAAAAATCTTTAGTGTATCTTTTTCTTACATTTTCAATCAATTACAGTTACTATATCATTATATCATTAGTAATATTTGATTTTTGTTATAATTATTTATAAAATTGCATATATAATTAGTCATAACGTGCTAATCGTGTAAAAATGAAAATTAGACTCGAATGATTTTTTTTAGGAACATGGAAGATTAGTATCAAGAGATCCCAGCTGAACGTGTCTTATTATTGTTTGGTGTCCAATATCGAGTTCAATTATGTGTGCATTATTTAATGTGATCTTATTATATTTATATCCAATATCGACTTGAATTTTCTTTATAAATATCATCCAATAAAGGCTACTAATTTCTCTTAAGATTATATCAGGCCGTTGCCATAAAATTTTAAAATAATTATTAAAATTTAAAATCTTTTATGATGTTAATCCTTTTATATATCAACTCACCGTTAAAATTATCTCAAAGACATTAATCGAGAATTTTAAATTACAAATAATCTTATATTTCAATAATTTAAGAAATTAAGTTCACTAATGCCTACAAATTCATAAACATTTTTCGTAAAAACAAAAGGCATTAGCTTGGTTAAGTTTTCCCAGAAAATTGAAAAAATCAGTAAATGACCTATATGAGAAGGTTGTACCTAGGGGTGGGAATAGGCCAGGTCAGGTCAGACTTTGAAAGGTCTGAGTCTGGCCTACGATTTATTTTTTAGGTCTATGGCCTATCATAGGCTTTTTTTTCGGTCTGACCTGACCTTTTTAAAAGTCTGGTCTGACTTGGAAGTCTATTTAAAATAATTTTTAAAAAATATGAAACAAACATCCTTTAAACCCTAAAAATAATTTTTTGTGTCAAATAATAATTT
This sequence comes from Cicer arietinum, assembly GCF_000331145.2. NCBI lineage: Eukaryota > Viridiplantae > Streptophyta > Magnoliopsida > Fabales > Fabaceae > Cicer > Cicer arietinum. The sequence continues at coordinate 3,703,585 of NC_021166.2, forward strand.
TTTTTTTTAAACAAACACGTTCATTATTGCCTCTTAAACAAATATGGAAGACTATTGAGTGATTGACTAATTGAACAACTACCAAATATGAAATACTACTGAATATGGAACAACTATTGAATATGGAATGCTTACCGAGTAATTGCTTAATTGATAGAATTTAAAATAGGAAATAATATTATTAATATAATAATAATAATAATAATAATAATA
>NC_021166.2:3703811-3714000 GCF_000331145.2 Cicer arietinum
ATAATAATAATAATAATAATAATAATAATAATAATAATAATAATAATAATAATAATAATAAAATATATATAGGCTGGCCTATCAAGCCTAATAGGTTTTTTTACAAGCATGAGTCTGACCTATTTAAATAAATAGACTTTAAAAATGGTCTGAGCCTAACTTTTTTATTAAATAGGTCAGGCCATAGAGCTGTTCATGGTTGGTTATTTTAAAAAACCAAACCATATCCAATTTAAAACCAATATATGGATTTAGGTTTATAATCAAATCTATTATTTGATTTAAAATCGGTTATAAAATCAATTGTAAAATTGGTTATGGTGGTTATAATTAAGCAACCAGTTTTAAAAATTTTAATTTTAAAATCGATTTTTTTTTCAAAATCAGTTAAAATTTGATTATTTTTTTAAAGAATATTTATTCATAGTTTAAAAATCAATTATTTAAAAAAAATCGATTTTTTCGATAAATTTTTATATAAAAATTATCACCAAATTTTTCGAGAAAAAATTCGATTTAAAATTATTTTGAGAAAAAAAGTTTTTTTTTAATTTTATTTTTTTGCAATATTATTTCAAAAAAAAAATTCAAATTTTTTTCAAAAAATTAAATCTCAAAATTAACAAAATATTAGTAGTAGATAAAAGTCAAATCCAAATATAAAACATAAGTGATTATCCAACCGGTTTATAAATAAACCGAATTATAACTATATGATATTAACTAGATATTTAAAATGGATTTAGATCCAGTTATGAATTTGAGTCTTGTAACCGAATTTTTTATACAATCCTACCGGTGAGGCTATCTACAGCTTTTGATTACAGTTCAAAGTTACGGTTTAACAAGATTAGCTCAAATATTTTGCAATTTTGCTAGTTACATTCAATTTCACCCAAATTGCACGTACAATTTTTTTTTTATGGGTGTAACAACAAAATTGAATATTTTGCTCAACTACACGATCTGTCCAGACATCAACTGTAAAAGATATATATTGAATTGCAAAAATTGGCAGTATAGGACTGAATATGTCTAATAAATTGAAACAGAAACGATAAATAAAAAAGGGAGTTGCTACTTCTTTTACCCCGTGTTGTATACATTATGAATATGAATGACAATTGACAAATACTGCACATGAAAGACACAAGGGTTTCCACAAGGTACACGACTATTATCATACAACAAATGTCTGATTGAAAACCTCAACCAGAGCTTTAGCTATCCAAATACTGCACAGAGAAATGGAATTAAGTGCAAACGAATATTGGGACGCCGGATGAAACCAAAATTACATTTCTATTGACTTTCTACAAAACTGTTAGTGCCAGCACAAAATTTCTATTTAATGATTAATACAAAAGACTACAATCTTTCTTCTTTCCAAGCCACCTAAACTTGACATTGGCAATGCGCCGAAGAATCTGTCCGAGTCCTAACAGCAGCATTACCAGATAGTTATGGTAAAAGAGCTTTCAATTGTGCTTGGAATAAATCACCAAGAGCTCCCCGAACATCCATCTGATTAAAACAAATGATTATCAGTTTATCAAAGAAGGCTTTTCTTAAAACACCCCCTCCAAAAAAAATGTTACAGCACTATGTACATACGTAGAATCCAAAGTCAAAAAAAATGTAGAATCCAATATCTTACAAGAATCTAGAATCCAATATCTAAGATCCTTAGTGGCTATTGGTATTTATCTAAAATCCAATATCTATTGGTATTTATTTAGTGGCTATTGGTATTTATTTAGAATCTAGAATCCAATATCTATATCCACATTGTATGTCAGAAACTGAAAGGAATTAAATTTATCTAGTAGGCTTTCTTATACAAAGAGCGGTACATTCTGACTGTTCACTCTGAAATTAATCCAAACTAACATCAAAACTGAACTGTAATAATCTAATCTTATTTTTCCAAGGTTCCTACTAAGGAACCGGTTAAAGAATGAAGAAATAGAAATTGTTTATTGAAAACACAGTAATAAATGCATCGATCATTTAAAACATTGCTATTCCAATAAATACAGTTTTTGAAACCTTTAAATATCGGTGTCATCTCTGGCTAAGTGCATATTTGGTTTCACAATGAGATTGGAAAAATCACGGTGACTCATCGTGATTTTGCCAATCTCACCATGAATCAAACATGCACTAAGTTTAATATCCATATTTGAGTCCATGTTAAGTTGTTAACCATCTTGGATCTACCGATTCCAAAAAGTGGTATGTAGAACAATAATAGAGCCTTTTCCCACTAGGAAAGGCTGGCAAAAAGGGTAACCTAGTGCCGCAAAATTCCCATCAGGGTATAACATTGAACCCATTGTGGATCTGTTGTAGCCAGACCTACCTTGTATTTGTAAGAGGCTTATTCCACGAGGCCATGCCATGTGAACCTAAGTTCACATAAATGTGCTTAATTTAATTGATAAGTTAATAGAGGAGCAAAGACCCATTTTGATCCATAAATGACATCGGCGCCTTCAGTTTGGTCCGCATTGAAAAATAAACCACGGTGGTCCTTCAATGTTACTGAAGGAGAAACTTTTCAGATCAAGTTGACCTTTTCGATGTATTTATTACTAGAGGACCATAGTCCATACTAATGACAATAAAATCTAGGAAGATCCAAATGGGTGCTTACCGCATTTAAATGATAAGTGATTATTAAAACTGAAATCGAATGACCAATGAAAGGCATGCATATAGCAGCTGGATCCCAAAAGCTACTTTTCCATCTTAAAATTTTATGAAAATATTTAATATTCTTTCCATAAAGTACATTGAAAAATAAACCGATGGAAATCCATGGAATAGTTTTTAGGTTTATCATTATTTTGAATTTGGAAGTGTTGTTGTCCAATACTGCTCCTGATGGAATAGAAAATAACTTTGTTTTATATGCAGTACTATTCATTTCCTTATATCTCAGCCAGTACATAACAGAAGCAAAAATTTCCAGATAAACGTACCCTGGAATTATTTGCATATACAAGAAATTACCTGGTCGCAGCAAACAAGTCTTGTTAGCAAAGGATAGAATTCTCTTAGGTGTCTTCTGAAAATCTTACTGTTCATAAGGCACATGCTTTGAAGCACCTAAAATAGAAAGTTTAACAAATAGTTTATCGTAGAGAAATGATAACATAAACTGCAATGAGTTTCTCCAATCGAATAGAAAGGTATTTAAGTAAAAAACACAAGCTAAAGACCCCTTTCGTTATTTTTTTATACAAAAAGAAACTTGTAATAAAAAAAAAAAAAGTTAGATAGAAAGCATATAATATCCAAATAATTTGAATAATAATAATATTAGGGGTTAAATAAGTTGTCTTTATAAAAATTTCAAATTTTCGTTTTTAGTCCCGGTAAAAAAATTACAATTTTTCAATCCCTACACAATTATCCAGCATGTAATTTTAATCCCCCTATTGGAACAAAACTTATTAATTGTACTTCAACTTTAAATTTTCTTTACACATCAGCTGCAATTTTTACAATGCATTATTCAAGTATTTAATCAGCAACAACATAATGAATAGAATGCAGGTCAACTTTCATAAACTATCATGCAGAAGAAGCTTGTACCTTTATAATGATAGGAGCACGCAGCTCCAAGACACGATGAATATCCATATTAGTGGTTTCGCCGGTGCTAGACTGGAGTTCAGATGCCTCCCTGAGCACCTGTTCACAGAAAGACACCAGTTTCTCCTCAGCTACCCTTTCAAATTTCTCTTCTGTATCAGACTGTGGGGTAATACTTGAGCTATTGTCTGCTGTAGAATCAGCGTCTTGAAACCCATAAGTTGCTTTTTGTAAGATGTCCAGATATACACCAGTACCAGCTAATTCCTGCCGAAGAAGATTGATCGGTGGCCTGTCCAAGAATATTTTGGTGATGCTTAAGTCCTCCATTCCAACAGTGAAGAAATTCCAAAGAAATGAATAATTAAAACAATCAAATCCTTGTCAAATTTTTTACTACCTTTCATCGGGAATTTGGTGCATGCGAGTTCTTAGATTTGTAGATGAGTTATATGAAGCCGCAAATTCCAACAAAGACAGCAAAATGTCCATTATAGCAATCTTCTGTGGTGCTTTTAACTTTTTCCAATATTTCTTCTGCAAATAATTAGAAAAAAATTAATTAGAAGAATAGTTTGAATCCCCCCATCTCAATTACTGACTATTGGAATCTTCGTCTGAGAAAATACAAGAGATCCAAAATGAGAAAAATCTACTGATTTGATTACAAAGGAGAGAATTTATAGAGGTTGTTTTACATATGTGAATAATACAATGCTAACTGAAGCTAAATGTCTCTGATTCACTGACTGATAACATATAACACTGACAATACCCATTGCAACTTGGTTAGAGACAAAACTTTCATCTAACCATCAAACTCCCATCAAGAAAACCTTTGCTACAGCTAGGAGATGGGTTCTAAAGCTTTCCTCGCCACCATCCTAACTAAACCGATGGGTTTCAAATTATATTCTCCCTCATTTTGATAGAACACTGCAAATTAAGAGGAATGAGGGCCCAAAGAGTGGGCTCCACTCACTCAAGTCACACACTTCGCACACATTTAGTTTCTAGAATGATGGATGGAGGGAATAAAAGCTAGCTAATAATGTTTCTTATTCTACTGATATTCCATTAAAGGAATGAGGGAAGGAGAAGTGGGAAAGACATTCAGTTTCAAGAAGGATAAATGGAAGGAATGAAAGCTAGTTAGTAACGTCTCTTGTTTTATGTTATAAGAATGAGGGAAAAGGAAGAGGAGAAGGTATTCAGAAAATATTCTAAGAAATAATTCGGGGAATTATTTCTCTGAGGAGCAATTTTGCTCAGGTTTAGGAGTTCTTAGAACTCTGGTTTAGTTTTTCTTTTTGCATCCTTTCCTGATCTCGTCATTGTAAGAGATACTACTCTAAATTTTAAGAAATAATATACCTTTTTCTTCCATTAAAATTCTGAGTTCTATCACATTTCCTTGCACTTACGCTTTCTAAGGCCATTTATAGGAGAAGGGGAAAGGAGGAAGACCGAACACACAAATAATTGGCTGCAGAGCCAACTCGGGTTACCTATGTTTTTTCACTTTCATACATGAACTTGGGGAAACCAGAAATTAAGAAATTAAACAACGAAAACAACTAAACATACAAACCTGAATACCATCAATTGCACCAAGAAGCAATAATTGTGTAATGCACTTTCCCCTGACAGTTACTAGCAAAGGACTCTCTTCATTCTTGGCTTCGGGCTCTACAGTATCAGCAACCTAAAATGGAGTAAACCCAGGGATGTGTTCATGCAATTATCCAAAAGAAAACTTTCGGGCCTGTTTAGGTTCATTTTCTGTTTTCAGTTTTAATTACATAAATGTCACCTTGACTTTACTTTGTTTTATGTTTTCAAAGTTTTGCACATGAAAAATGATAGCAATAAAAAGTTGTTTACAATATTTTCTATACATATTCAAAAACAAGAAACAAAGTGAAAATGATGTGTCAATTTTTGTATTATTAAAACTGAACAGAAAATGTTTTCTGAAACCAAACGGGCCTTAATTGCCACTATATGAAAACATAATACCTACCTTAGCTGGAGAAGATGGTTGAGAAGCATCTGAAATAGGACTTTTAGATTTTGATGTAAGATTCCGAAGGAAGATATTTTCCATCATATTTCCCATAATCCGTTGACCTAAGGTTTGACTCCGCTGAAGGCTTGCTCCATCTGCGGCTTTGGGAGTTCTTCCTGATGGAGATGGAAGGCCTACAATAATAAACAACTCCTTGATGTCACCAATGACATTCAATTATTCTCCAGTCTCAATTAATGCAGAGTACCACTTCATTTTTCATTTCATCAGAAGTTCAGTACTGATGTGTAGGAATTATAAATCAGCCATTTTACTTTTATGATTTGTTTAAATAACTGATACTGATTCTTGGTTATATTACTGAAGACAGGAGCATGTTAAACATGCAATCAACTAAACATTTATAAAATCCAACCTTCAGACTGATCTACATTTGTCTGTGATACTGAATCTTCAACTCCATCAGCATTTGCAATCGGGGAAGCAACTGGGGATAAATTCCCATTGCTATTGGTGTCAAGTTGATGACCACCCACTGTCTCATTGTCAATAGACTTTATGATTACATTGTCACCTGCATTGGCCTCAGAATCCCTAACAATGCCTCCATGATTTCTCACATTTTCAAAACTCAAAGCATTAAGCAGCTCTAGAGGTTGTGTTGTGTATGATGCATCTCTGGAGAACAGTAGTAAAAAAATGCGCTATAGTAAATACCATAATAACCACAATTAATTTTCAGAAAATTGGAAGGAAAAAAATGCACCTTATGCTTTTAAGTAGCATATCCCAGTCACTATCACTGAATTGATGACCACCAACTTCAATGAGATGCACCAGCGCACCAAGAGAAATTGACACAACCGTTTGATCTGTCTTTTTGGCACAATCTAAAAGCAAACTCAGCAACGGTGGCAGCATAAAACAAACCTCCTGGAAAGAAAGATTGCCCATGAATAATCTTTTTCAAATTGTAACAGCAATTAGATAAATAAATACTGAAATAAATGCCCAAAATTTCATTTAATTTGATTAACGAAAAGTAGAAAATAAATGTGCATCAAATCCAAGAAACTAACAAAGTCTCTGATCTTTCAAACAAGACCAAGTCCAAATCCAATAAATTTACTTTTTAAGCTCTTAGGTTTTAGATTGAGCCTAACTTATCCTTACAAAACTAACTTTTAAGGTTAGGGGAATCTTTTCTTTAATTTTTTTTAAGCCTTATATATTTTTAATGTGGGAATCTTTTTATTCCCAGCACTATTTGGCTTGGTGCGTGAATAATATAGTGGTGCAGCCCAATGGAAGGCTCTGATATCATCTTAGGTCTTACGTTGGGCCTAACTAATCCTTACAAAACCAACATGTAATAAATTCTTACAAAACCAACATGTAATAAATTCTTACAAAACCAATATGTAATAACTAATCCTTACAAAACCAACATGTAATAACTAATCCTTACAAAACCAACATGTAACTAAACCTAGGTTGTTTCCAATACAAAAAATTTAATAAATTCTTGAGGTCCCACATTAATTATCTTGAACGATTTAAAATACAAACCCTAAAAAGAATTATTTTAACATGTCCATTTCCTACTTATTAATTTTGAATAGAGAAAGCTCTTAGAATTTGGACTAGGTATGACTAAACTACAAAAGCTAGCTCAATGGGCGAGGATTGTCTAACTCCAATAAGAACTACATTGGCCACATATCTAGTCAATGTTGAACTTCAATACATCCCTCCACATTCAAGATTGAACATTTAGAGCATGAAGAAATATTGGTGGCTCAATAAAAATATCTCGGATAGGCCTTACTCAACACCAAAGCTAGCTCAAGGAGTGAGTATTGTCCCAATCCAACAAAACTACTTTGGCCATTTATCTTGGGATCTCAACAAAAGCAATCAGAAAACATCAGTTTTCCGCAAGAGCTACGGAAAGCAATAAAGAAACATCCACTAAAGTCTCTAAAAGGACAGCTCAGCCCACACGAGAAAAGAGGTGACAATATTTTAGCCAAGCCTCTTTTAGAACCACTAAAATAGGCCAACAAAAGCTTCAAAATCTGAACTTACAGAAAAAATATAAATTGTCTGCAAAAATTTTCAATCATCGTCATCTCCACATTGAATGGAACAACATGACTCATTGAAAGATATTGAAATTTGGAAGAAAATTTAATGCCGCCCCCAGTTACATTGATCTAAAGATATCACTCAAATCCTATAAGCAAATGTTGCTTCCAGGTTGAAGACTTATATTTCAATCTTGCAGTTGGTGCTTGAGTTTTGTGCAACATTTCACAATATATCTCTGCAGCTGTCATATACGTTGCCATGTGTACTAAATTTATTATTAAGATTAACAAGCTCTGGTTGCATATAATGTTAGGTTACTAGGTCAATCAAAAGAAATACCATTTTAGTTCTTACTTTACCTTATAGAATGTGTTGAAAAGGTTGCACAGCAGCTGAAGTGAATGTATGCTTGTTTCACGAAACCAATCATCATCACTAGAAACAAAGCCCTCTTTTCCGGCATGTCTCACATGATCGAAAATTGGAAAAAGAACTCGATGGAAAATACTCTCCCAAAATGATTTAGAGAACTTGCTACCTCTTTCATTAAGCAAATCAAACAAGACTTCAAGTGCACAACTTCTGACTTCTGGTCTTTGATCTGATGTTAGATCGGATAAACCAGCCAGCATCGGGAACCAATAATGCTCAGTTACATCCAAAGTTGCGTCCAAATTAGCATCAACAGGCATCAAAGTACCTCCAGGAATAAGACCCTAAACAAACGAATTAAACCACTTAAAGACAGAGCATTAAGGTAAGCAAAGAATTCAATCAATGGTAGTAAAGAAACAAAATTCCAAATCCTAAAAAATATATATTTTCTACATAAACTAGTTATGATCAGGCACAAAGAAATCGTGTTCCCTTAGTTTACCCATAAAATTCTGAAACTTACACAATATCAAAGCCAGAGCTTTTCCTATAAGCTTTGAGCCTTTGGGAAAAAATTTTAAAACATTTTGGCTTCCAACATTTTGTCAACGTTGAGATATCATAGAGCTATAAAGGAAAAGATATGGATATGTATCATATTATAAAATATATCTAAGTCAAGGGTTCGCAGGTTAAACTTAATGGCTGTGGATATAAAAATAGCGTTACCCAATCTCATTCTGTTAAAACTTTAACTAGAGTGAGTGAGACTGGGGTCTAGGGAAGGGTTATTATATTAATTAACAGAATCTCACCAAATAAAAAACACAATCCTTTAATGTAAAAATTCAATTTCCAACGAATAACCCCACAAACCTCTGCAAGACGGTCCTCACAGATCCGCAAGAGTGCAATAGCCTTCAAACTAATTCGATGTGATGTTTTATTGTTAGCAAACCTGATGAGACAATTCACACAATCCATGAAGCAGTCTCCAACTACTTGATCAAAGTGTTCTAAAATGACTGTAGAAAATCAATGTGTTAGTTAACCATAATTGCAACAAAAAATATGTAATGACAAGATCAAAGAAACTCATTCCTACCCTGTTCAACATTTTCAAATGCACTCTCAACAATTGATTCCAATTCATCATCTGCAGCAGCTGTAAAGATCATAAATACACTACGCCATCCAGACTTTATGCTTCCAACCTTAGATTTGATCATCTGCAATAGGCAACAGTTTCAACTGAATTTTAGTAAATATATCCAATGATATTAAACACAAGTTGAAGGAGAAACGAAGTTTTATCCCAGTAGACCTGAACAATGCAATCAACAATTAGCCTCCTTTTGGATTCACTTTGACTATTCCGCATAAGAACGACAAATGGTTTGAGAATATCATTTTGAAAAGTGAAATTCGCCAGTTCAGCGCGCTCCAAATATTTCATACCAAGTTGTCTTAAAGAATCTATGGCATACATGGCAATTTTCTCATCATGATGACTCCCAGCTGATATAAAGTGATTTGCAAGAACAGACCAGATTCTAGCCCACACCTGAAAAACATAACGGGAGCTTAGAAATGCATTCCGAGCATTATCAAAAGGCATTTAAATCTTATTGAGGTCAAGGTTAACAGATAGCTTGACCAAAATCACATTTTCAAATCCACTCCACAGCAATTATCAAAAACATTCATACTAGTGCAAAGACATGTGTACTATGCATAAACTAATTCCATCCAAGCAACTTATATAAATGGTTTTTCCAATATGAAAACAATACACGAATTAGAGCCAATACATGGAAAACGAAATTCAACAATCATAAAAGTCAAATAGCCCAAAAAACAAAGTCATTAAAACCCACCAAAAGCAATTTTATAAGATGAGAAACATCAAATTGTGAAGCAAATATGTGCATTTTATTTGATAAAAGATATACCATACGTATACGAGCCATATTGTAATAACTAATTTCAACAAGCTTTTGCAAACTGAAAACCCGAGCTGGAGTTTGCTTTAGCTCTTCGGCTGATACACCACAGAGAGCAGTGACGAACTCCACAATGGAATCACTGGGTAAT
>NC_021166.2:3714283-3771496 GCF_000331145.2 Cicer arietinum
CAGGTTTCCCAGCTAATTCTTTGAGAGATTGAACAACAGCATCCTTAGAGATTTGATTTGACCCAAACATGACAGTGGCAGAAATTGCAGGAGTTGTTGTTATAAATTCAAGGCGAGAAACACATTCTAGAACTGCATTCCATGTGTCTTGAAGGGCATTCATGTCTGAGTCACAAAGAACCAATAGTGTCCGTAAAGCTTCGACATTTTTACTACGCATTTCCTTGGGGGCGTGCAAGAAAGTAAACCTGAGTTGTCCACAAAGAACATAAATCAACATAGTCAAGTGACTCAAGTCAACTGCGCCAAACATCAAGTTTCAGTGCTGTATTCTCTTATAATTCATGAAATATCAAAAAATAAAAAAGTAAATGACTCATTGGCTATTCAATTAAGGTTAAGTACTGAATATTACTAACATTATACTACCATTGGCTATTCAAAAAAAATGTCTCATAATATTCAAAATAACATTTTTTGGGGATGTGGAGCAACAGAGGATGCAGCAAAATATCATACCTGACCAGAGATGTTAAAAATGCATAGCGCATGGTATCCATTCCAAGAACATACGTTATATGTATGCCAGCTTTAAAGCCCTCCATCAACAAAATGACACGAGGCTTATTCTCACCTTCCTCCATAGTTACAGAGAAGGTAGCAAGCAACGGCCACCCAACAGCATCTACCATGGGCCTTACAAGTTCAATCTGCTGAGCAGTGTAGAAAACTCCTCTTTTCACCCCTTTATTCCTGAAAATAGCTTGTGTTTTCTTAATGATATCCTCGCTTTCAGACTTAGCATCTCCTGATGACTTTCTTTTGGGGAGTGCCAGGTTAAGAATACTGACAAGACGTCCTTCTTCACCTTCTGACTTTTGTCTGCTGCTTTTTCCTATAAAAGATGGATCATCTTTCATTTTAATCTCTTCTTTGACAATGGAATCATAGATCTCCTCCAAAAGTTCTTTAGGTGCGCATTCATCTGGATCATCCCTAGCATTCATTCGAACGAAATCTGACTTGGACATCTTAGGCCACACCATTGGATTATGAGCATCAGTATTTAACATAATAACAGCATAAGCAAGAACATAAGCTAAATCTGCATTTTTAAAGAGGCCTGGATTGTCTGCACAGTATCTGCCATAGACAACATACACAAAAGACACTGCTATTAATACAAAAGGCATAAATATCAGTACATTAGAATGCCAATGATATGTACAAAGTATATGGAGAAATATATGCATAAAGTAGAGTGTTGAACCAACTTATATCAATAATTTTGATAGAAAATTAACCTAGTTCTTACATCTAAGGTAAAAAAAACAAATAGAGACGTCTTTATCTCAAATTAAGAGGAATAATTGGGACAAGTAAAAAAAAATCCGTTCTTCAGCGAAATTAATAACTGACATGGGCCAAGGTTAAACTACATAAACCTGTTGATAGAGCTTAACATAAGCTTCTTGAAAGCAATAACTATGATGGCATAATCATACACATATCATCTATCAAAACTCAGCACTAAATAATGCATATAAAACATATCCATAAGCCCAACCATAATTATAAAGACAGACAGACAAACCCTGCAAGGTAATGTGAAAATGGAAGCTACTTAGACATGCAAAATAACCATTACCTCTCAGCAAACTTTTCCATGATTCGATCTATCTTTTGAGCCTCCCCAGGAAGCCGAAACCCTTTAAGAAACTCCCTGATAGCAGTATCAAACTTCATTCCAGAAAATTTCATGGAATCTACATAAGCGTGCATCACAGCAAGGGGAAACTCTTCATGTTGACCTAAATAATCACCTATTGTAGCCTGATAGCAACCAACAGTTTTATATTCCAAACCAAACTTGATTGTAATAAAAGATAAAAAAAAATTGTATTAGATGATAGATTCAACCTTATCCAAAGTGGGAGTGTTTTTCAAAAATTGAGCAACAGAGGCAGGTGTGTTTTCCACCAACTTATTTGATATTAGATACTCCACCCCTTTCATTGGTTTTCTGTTGAACTAAAAGATTATTAAGACAATAAGTCAGTCCCAAATTAAAATTTGATCATTTTGCAAAGAAAGGTTAAGACAAATTTCACTTCCCATATATGAGACTTAAAGAATATATGATTTGATACCTCAGCAATGGCAGCCTCCAATGTTGATTTATGAGCCTTAGCCTTCTCAAAATCACTAGTTGTATCCTCCCTGGATCTTATTTCAAAAGAATCTTCAGCTGAAACCCCTTCTTGCTTATTATTCTTTAACTTTTCCAATTCCCTGTGTGATTGTTCCCAATCGACCAGTGATTTGAGAACACTCACAAGACCCTACAAAGATAAATAGAGCGGGGTCAACCAGCAACATTATAAAAAAAGTCATTTGATGAATTACTAATTTTCAAAGTAAAAAGTAACAACTAAACCTACTTGAAGTGATGAACCTTTAATTGAAGCTGTTTGAGAAGCAGCAGCTGAATTTGGATCAGTATTTTGAGTCCCTTGAGCTATTTTGGACAGAGTTGTAACCTATACGTACATTAAATTGGAAGGTGACAGACATCAAAATTATAATATTTGCCAAAGAGGACATAACTAATTTAAATACTGTGTCTAGAATGTCAAAAAAAGATCACTCTGCAAGAATATACCATTCGTTCAAACAAGTTTGGTGCCTCAAGATCACAGTCATAATTAACAAAGATGTCAACAAGCATCTGTGGATCCTTACATACTTTCTCTAACATCCTGCAAGCCCCACTAAACCAGATTAATAAACTTGAAAGAATAATAACTTCTTAATGTTATTTCTTGATTCAAATTGCAGCGGTGATTTACATTATATACCTCATACTAATAACAACTTTTGTAGAATAAAGCTATACTACAGTCTATAGAAGGAAAATCTTTCCTAATAGAAGGAAATAAAGTGATAAATCTATAGAGAAAAAACAGAACAAAATGTTCTAAAATAGTACTATTTATAATAAGAACACTTTCACTCAAAATGGTAAGTGGATATCTATTATTCTTAGCTTGTTTAAGACACTAAAAGTGTTCAGTGGTATTCCCTAATCTACCTATTAGTATCCTAAAGAATATTTGGTTTTAAGCAAGATATTTCCTAGTCAAATTTTTATAGCATGGTTTATGGGTGTCATAAATAGTACCGATTAAATGTTTAAGGGTGTGATAAATGGTATTGATTAAATAATACTCGAAAGATAAAATGGAAAGAAGAATGACAATTGACAATCAACATATCATGAAGGCTCATAAGCAGAATTTCATAGCCACGGCACAAGAAACTTTTAATCAACTGGGAAGAATATATACCGAAGAACACTGAGTTTTTGGTTGACAGAAAATTCTAAACCATCCAATGGTCTAAGAACTATCAACGGAAAGAAGATGCCTATTTCACCCTGAAAACAAAAGAGCAGTGTAAAAACAAGTAAGACACATCAAATTAACTATGTTTCTCAGCAGAGAAGCTTCTGTAAAATGACTTCCATACTTTTAGACTCTCCCTGAATCGCAATAACAGCACCAAGAATATCCCGGTTGCATACTGCCATGAAAGAATATTGGTATTAAAAAATTTACACATGAATTCTTAAATGTCTGCAAAAAAATAAAGATAAATCCAGTTCTACAAAACCTGAAATATGACAGGGGATTGTGAAACTGAAGCTCGTAACAATGCATATGAAAGATATGCCTTTACTGAATCAATAAAATGGAAGTTCTTTGTAAATGAGTGGCTAACCCCCTCCAACAAACCCTGAAACAAAAGGATAATTTTAAACAGTCAGGATTGAAACTCTTAAAATAATGAAAGCTTGAATATAAAATGTAAAACAAATTATTTATGTCAGTCCTGCTCCTATCCTATCTGTTTAACAATATAGTCTAATTTATAAAGGACACAACCGGAAATTACATTAATCAGCAATAAGAAATGACTGGTGTCGTCTTTAAAGGTTAATTATGTGTCATCATTTAAATGTAATTCTAGATCTCAACCAAGGGCTATAGATACCAAGTATAGCAGTGTTCTCTGATCACTTTGGATCGGTTTCGGGGCAAAAGGTTATCCGACTCAAAGATCAAAATAGCATGTGGTTTCGTGCAGTGTGGATTGTCTCCTTAAAAATATTTGATCCGATTAAGAGCAGTTCGGATAAGATTGGTTTATTCAATTTTTACCGATGAATATATATATATATATATATATATATTACATCAAATAACATAGTACAATCTAAATAACACCAATATCAATTATGTTTGGAACACATGAAATAGTAAAAATAAAATAAAATAAAAAAACATTATGTTAAACTATTAAGTTATCAAGAAACAAAAATTAACAATATATTAATACAACATCTCATACTTATAATAAAGTAACTATTTATTAATTATTAAAAGTTATAAATACGGTTGGGTTCAATCCAAACGGTTTACACAATAAGAGATCCAAAAACATCCAATAAATTTTGGTTTTTGCGGTTTCTGCATTTTTATATCTGTTTGGGGTTTTATTTGGATCGGCTTGTGAAACACTCCTAACCAAGTCGACCTCATACACTAATATAGACCAGCTAGTTGGCCCACAATCATGTGCAAATAATGACTACAAGTAACATATATTCCAATGCATTATGCTGCACCCATTAACTAACAGGTAATAGAAGCTGAAATCATTGTATAACCTGGAGAAGCTCAAGAGAAAGTATCCTAGTCTTGGTCGTAACTTCATCATTATCTTCCTTCATACCCATCTGCAAAATTTAATGTATGGACCATAAGTGGGATTCATGAGAAATTAATTACAATGCTATCATTAAAGAGAGAAAACCAACCTTACCTTGCAAAGAGTGCGGAATACCAATAAAGCATCGCGTTGTGCTATACTCATGCTCTCCAAATCAATCCCACTTGACAGAAGTAAGACTAACAGTTTAGCAACTGTTCTGAGTAAAAAATACAACCGACATCGTGAATTATTCATACCGTGTTATTTTTTTACCATCTTCGGTATGCACAGCTTTGTCCAGTACAGCTTCAAGGCCCTTTAGAAGACAATACAATCTTGTTATTGTAAGGAAATGCTAGAGTGGATTCAATACATAACTATTAACTAAAAAATTGATTTACCTTGATATCAGCTCCCCCAGCAAGATTTTGAAGTTCCTCAAGAGATGTTGGAGATGCATCCTTGGCTTGACTGAGTGCATCACCTAAAGTCATTTCTTTTTCATTTGAGTCTCCCGCAGAATTTTCATCAGATTTTGTGTTTAAATTATTCGATGAAGCTGCCGCTGTAATTGTATGTCCACCAGAAACAGGTGAAGTTTCAACCTGAAAATGTAACAGGCGTTAATATTTATTGTAATAATTTACTGCAAAAGTAATAGGCCTAATATGCCTAAAACTAAGCAATTTAAGAAGAGCCACCGGATCAGTTTCCATCCTCCTGAAAACGATGTTGATCATCTGGGTCAGCATTGCCTTTGATGTTGCTTGGTTTATAGGGGACTTGCTACAAATCCAAACAAAGAATCTCAGTAATATATATTGATAACAACAACCCTTGAAAACGAAATAGAAATGACTAATACCTATTTAGAGCAATATTATAGCAAACTCTGATAACTGCCAGCAAAGGCTCGCCATGTACTGAACAACATAAATGAGAAATCAAAAATAGCATAAATAAGAGTATAGAAATATATAAGCATGCTAAAAACAAAGAGAAAAGGAAGACTAGAAAATAATAGAAGACTACAAAAAAATAGAAGACAATAAACATGTTCTGGTAGCAAAAGATGGTTCTCTAACCACAGCACCTAAATAAATTATTAGACAAGGTAAATAGACGGCCTAAGCACAATCAATAAATGCATGCAGTATATAGTACAATAAATTTGTGAAGAACCAATACTTTATGCCTCAAACTTTCACTTAATCATAAGCGTTTAATAAATATACAGTGACAGTGTAAAAGAGATATCCAATTATATATTTCTCACCATCTTGCACAACAAGATATTACTTCTTAAAACCTGTTTACACAGTGACCAGATGG
Organism: Cicer arietinum; assembly: GCF_000331145.2. Classification (NCBI taxonomy): domain Eukaryota; kingdom Viridiplantae; phylum Streptophyta; class Magnoliopsida; order Fabales; family Fabaceae; genus Cicer; species Cicer arietinum. The sequence goes on from NC_021166.2 coordinate 3,720,389, forward strand.
TGAGAAATGATTATATATGTGTAAAAGTCATTAAATTGTCAGTGTTGGATTATTTAAATCTAATTATGAAGGCCATGGAAAAAAAGGAATGTTTAATTAGTCTTGTCTTTTCTATTAAATTATTAATGAAATTTCCTTTTATCTTAACATAACAGTTTAACGTAGTATTTCCCAATCAAACCCGCTTAGAGTACTTCCAAGTTCCAACTCCCTATCTCAATGTGCATGAATTTGATATTATTTTTAAATAAAAAAAAAGCTACAGTAAAATGAATCGATTAAAGCCAACTAAAAACCTAAAAGCAAGCAACAGAACCCAAGGCAAGTGGCATAAATGGCCAAAGAGAACACAAAAGAGGCTTTAACACAAACATTTTCCACCGTCCTTCACCAACCCAAAGCAATAAACATCCTCTGGAGATACAGAAACCAGTGATCAAAAGAAAAAGAATCCCTGAGAGACATACTTGATACTTCCAAGTACTAGGATGAGTTGCATAATGATTTTGTTTAATATTTTCAAGTGGTCCATTTCTTAACAGACCAAAACTGGATTAATGACCAAATTCCAGACTAAAGCCTCAAAACTTCTTCGCAGACAAAACAGAAATATACAACTTAAAAATTATTACATTTTTCTTCCCTTTCCCCGTTGAATAAAAATTAAGCCAAACATAACTTATTGATTTGGATAAATTAAATTTGCAGATAGGATTATGGCCTTATGCTGAGCCTAAATTTTTATCGCTGTATTTCCAATCTTGAATGTAGAAAAAATAAGTACGAAACTCTCATCAACACTGAAATAGAATCACTTAAACATGTAAATTATGTTCATTTGGCCAAAACATCCTTCTATTCTTTAAATGGACAGCATATTAATCATTTACACGTATAGAAAATGTTTTGATTTACCATACACAACAGAGTTTGCAAGATACCTAATATAGAAATGAATATACTATATGAACACAGATTGTTTGCCCACAGATAGAGCATGATATCAGCCGATATACATAACAAAAGAATCAAATCATTTCTATCACCATAAACATACCTCTGAATTTTGAGGAAGCCACGGCAGTAAGAAGTACCTTCAGCACTTGGAGAATGGTACTGCATGTTGATATTCAAAAATGAATATATGTTTAGTCAGTATTAATTGCCTACGCGTAGTGATTAGCATACCTGTCAGGTGATGAATTGTCAATACAACTGCAAACCATGTTTAGAAGATCAGTAAACAATGGGACATTTTTACCGCCGTCTAACCCAGGATCTCCCTCCAAATGGTCATATGCAATAAGTTTCTGTATTAACAGTAATTGGGCAGAATAAATAAAGTGCAATCAATTTAGTAGAATTTCACATCATAGTAGCTATAAGTACTAATTGAACAACTTATAGAGTAGAACAACGAAAGCATGCCCATACATGGATACAGTCTAAAGCAGGCTCTAGGATTTTCAAGTTCTTTGTTTCAATGGCAAGACGAAGTGGATTTAAAACAAGTTCTGCATCAGCTCCTTCAAGTGTATTCCCAGCTTTAGCTAATAGAAGAGTAATATTTCCACTATAAGGCCTGCTACCATGATCTGCTGCGTCGGAAACATGTTCAGCCTTCTGTGACTGATCAGTTTCCGACCTAGTTGCTGCTCCATCTTCAGTTTCATTTACACTAGTACAAATCAAATCAAAACAATGTTATAATTAAAAGTATCCAGCTCCATTCTCATTTTGTCCCAACCAGTATTGTTAAATTACAGCCATAGCGTAACTGAATCTAAGCAAATGGCTAATGTTCCATGATTTCTCTCTGTTAATCTAATGGTCGACATCCAACTGTAGTGTAAAGCCGGGCTGTAGAGGCTTTGGTATTTAGTACAAAATATTGTCAAATAGCGGCTATAGCACTATTGCATAGTGAAATTCAAACAAACCACTATTCTTTGCTATCCCTCATTCACAACATTGTCTCAACTTAAAAAAAAAACAACTCCCAAGTAAAATTATTCAAAACGCATGAGTGTCATGCTTTTTATCTAACGCATTTTACCTCACAGATTCAGGTGAGGGTGCAGCTTGATTTGCCTCGTTCTGCTTTCTCTGGCTAGCCTCTTTGGTAATATCTGAAGCATTAAACATATACAATGAGATTATTAGTGCTATCATAAACTACATGATCACATGAACTGAAGGATCAATGCAAGCAATTGAACAGTGAAGAGATTAATTATCTTAACTAAGCTGAAAAGAAGGAGAATGAAAAGCGGATTACAACAACAAAATAGCAATTGAAATAGATAGGGATCTAGGGTTGCGGAATTGAGAGGGAAAAAAAACCTGTGTAATTATTAATAGCTTTCTGAAGTTCGGGAAACTTCTTGCCGGAACATTCCTTGAGCATAGAATCGAATGCTCGAGTAACAAAACCTCCGGCTGCACCTCCAGCCATTTCGTATCACTCTCTGGAGAAACCAATTATCTCTAACAGCTACGGATCAAAGACGGTGTGGAATACGGAAACGAAATTCGAAGAAATGCAGGTGAATCGAGATCATCCGAAACCGAAACGAGATCACTCTGAATTTTCCGGCGACGAAAGAATTGGATGAAACTGGGGAAGAGAGAGAGTCGGAAATTGAAATCGGTAAGAGAGATCTGAAAGATGGATGAAGATTAAATGAGAAAATGGAAGGTTTAGATCTGTGTGTGTGTCTAAAAATGTTTTTATGGGTTTGTTTTTGTTTGTTACCCAGTGTCTACACTATTAAGATGCTTCCTTTAAGTTTGGGATTTTGGAACACAGAGGGACTATTGTGCAATAACTTTTTGTTTCTTTTTTCCATCAATAAACAAACACTTACATTTTATTTTTTTTGGAAAAAAATTGTTGTGGGCCTATTTGATCATAGGCTTTATTTTGGGGTGAATATGGATAGTAAATTGAAAATTTCATCCCATTCTATAAATTTATACTTCTATCCCACATTTTAATATAAATTCAAATTTACCTTTAAAAAAAACACACTTTATGTTTTGTAGTATAGATTTATATTCTAAAAAATTTTAAAAAGAAATTTCTAAAATACAAATGTATTCGAAAAAATTTTAAAAAATCTCATGAACAAATTTATATTCTCATAATTTTGAAAAAAAATTCTAATACATGGAGTTTAAATTTTCTATAAATAAAAATAAATAAATTTTCTGTAATTAAAGTTGAATTTAGTAAAATAAGAAGAAAAAAAGTAAAATAAATAGTTTGCATAAAATGTAGAAGTAGAGTATCAACGTAAGGTATTAAGTAAAATTTTCTTACTCATTTTTTCGGCATTTACCGAATCCTACCTTTCAGCAGTATAAAATAAATAGTGTATTGAGAGGCAAATTGGCCAACACTAGGCATGGATGAACAGTCATGTGTGTAACATTATTCGCCTCCACCTCTTGTCACTTTTTTAAGTCCCTAAAAGGGTCTGATTGGAAGGAAAATTTATGAGGAAATAAGTTTGGAGGAATAAATTTATAAAATATATATATAGTTTTTTAAAAATTTAAAAAGAATCATAATTTGCGATCATATAATATCTAAAGCACAATTCAATTATTCAAAAAAAATATTTAATAATTCGGTTAGTCTAAAAAAAATCCAAATATTCACCTAAATAAAATCTCCAAAGACAATTTTAAAGTTTTAAGTAGAGATGTGGTGTTAAAATCTCTCATAGTCTTAAAACATTTGACTCGCTTTTACTATCGTACTCGAGACTCTCCCGTAGATAGTATCAGAGTCGTTAATTTGATGTGACCATACCTTCCAACAATTGGTGTTTTGATTCTCGTGTAGTAAATTATTGTGTCAAAGTCTCTTGTTTACTATAGTATAATCGAATGATAAAAATGTTGATGAATCGACTTTACTACGTATACATGTATCTTGATACATTTGTAAGCGGGTTTTTGACAATGTTTTGAACTATAATTGTGGAGATAAGATGTTAAATCATTGTGGGATATGTTCAAACAGTTGTATACATTGAAGACATGAAATAATAATATCAGTGATATTTAGTCACAAAATTCAAGATAAATCTATTAATATATATAACAAAAACATAACGAAATGATTAATATTACAGCAAACATAATAAAATTTATTATCATTATAAAAGAATAAGAACATGTATTAATTAATTATTTGAAATGATGTAAATATGGAATGAGAAGTTAATTATCGAAGTGACGTACAAAGAGAAAGGAAGGCATATATGACGTTGTGACAAAAAGTCGAAGGCTATACCTACAGTAAATAAATGTGACTATACATCGTTCAATTATTGATGCAACATATGTAGGAAAGTTTGGCCAACGATCTTTAAAACCAAATCACATGAAGTTTGGCCAACGATCTTTAAAATGTTGATAAATATGATTTAGTGGCTGTCTAATATTTGCATAGTGTACTCATGCTCAGCATTTTTCTTTGTTCCAACAAAACCAAAAGTAGGGTGAAAAAAGTGTTTGTTTCTATTGGGTTAGAGTACTTTTTCCCGTTTCCCGTCAAAAGTAAAACAGAGTACTTTTTAACGTCATATGAACAATATGAATAATTTATAATAAAATTACAGGTATGTGAATTTAAAACACTACGTACCATGTAAAGAACACCACGAAGTTATAAAAGATAAAGAAACATGGTATACCTTTAGATGTAGCTGTTCATCTTAAGAGTTATACTACCTATAGTTATTTGTTAGTATGATAAACCATATAATTATAGTAATGAAGTTAGTCCAATAGAAACATTAGATCTTCGGGTGGAAAGAAAGTGTATGAAAACAAAAGTTCTTGAACTAGGTGGGTGTGTCTAACTTTTTTGTTAGAGAAACGTCCAGAAGTGTCATTCCGCATTAACATGTTAACATATTAAAAAATTTAAAAGTTATGTACTGAACTTGTTAAAATTTTAATATTTATCTTTTTTTTTCTTTTTTTAACTCTTTAACAAGTACATAAGATACTTGTTAGCATTACTCACTTTCTTGTGACTTTGATGTAATTTTGCTCACACATGAAGAAATGAATTATTTGTTTTATTTAGAAATACATGAAAAACAAATTCAAACTTCCATATTTACATTTTCAGCTGAGAACTAAGGAGTCATTTTTTTTAATTCACATTTTAATACAAAAAGTCCCAATCTTTATCTTTTTCCTAAAAAAACATGAAATTCATTTCGAAATCCTAATGTCAATTTCATTTTATTGTCTCTAGTTTTTATCTTTAAAATGAAAACGATCTAAGCCGCTGCCATTTATTAATTTTTCTTTTTACAAAACAACCAGATATATAACCATAAACACAAATGGAATAATCAGAGGTAATACTTTGATGAAATGTGAAAAATATATTCACATAATACATACATACATAAATCATAAATACAAATTTTGTGTTCTGATATCTACTAATTTTGTTGCATCTAGCAGCCAACAAAGTCAACAAGATAGGATTTTAATCTCATAAATTTATGATGTTGAAGAGCATGAAAATCCAAGAAATAATGAATGTTCCCTAATCTATATTATCTTATAAAAAGTAATTAATTAACAAGGTAATAGATCATCACCAAAGAGATAAAGAATTCTCTCAACAGCCCAACTAGGTTGAGGAGGAGAAACACAGCTTGAAAACTCTGAAGAAATTGAACAAGAATCAAGAAACAAAGGAGCTCTACAAAGTGGACAAGTTTGGTTATGATTTTCATTTTCATGACCATGTTCCAACCATTTATCTATACATTCCATATGGAAAACATGGTAACAATTCATCAATTCTCTAACGTCATCTTCCATTTTTAGTTTGTTCAAACAAACAGCACATGTTTCCTCAGTTTCTGGAAGCCTGTCTTTGATATCACCAAAGCTGGTCAAAGGTAACATATGACAAGTTGGGTGTTGTTGGGGGGTGTGAATAGAAGTTGTTCTTCTGTGTTTGATTACTTTGAAAACTAAGCATAAGACCCATCTAAGAACTGCTATGATTAGAGCAGCTTCGTATATGGCTTGGCTTATTGTGAAACCAGAGATGGATTCTTCAGTGTAGAAGCCCATTGAAGAGTAATTGAGAAAATAAGAGGGTGTGAGAAGGTGGAGGGGGAAGTTCATATGAGTTATGTGGCTTGTTTATAAAGGCAATAGGTGATGGTGGTGTGGTGGAGGCAACTACTTTGCTTTTGTTTTTTCCTCTCTTTTTCTCTTTTGGATTTCCTTTTACTTTCACTCTCTTCTACCTTCTTTCCTGTCTTCCTTTTCAAAATATCATTTGTTATTTATTTTCATTGCTTTTTTATTCTACGTGAATTCAGTATACCTCCTGCAGAATATTGATCATATTTTATCTATCTTTAGTCCAACTCGAGATTAACATGATTTTTTTTTCTTTTTGAAAAATAAGAGGGTTAATTAAGACTAAGATAAATATAATTTTAACTACAAACCAAAGTTTAAATTTTAGATACAAAACATCTATTAATAACTCAATAATAACTTAATATAAATAATAAATTTTATTAATCTAAACGTTAATTATTAATATAATATATTAATAATTAAACACACAAAATTTTATATACATTTAATATTCATAATTATACAATTTAGTTATTCATTTTTATCTATATTTTTAAACAGTTTATTATACGTTTATTTAAAATTATTTATAAAATATTAAATGATTTTAAAATTTTATAAAAATTTATGGTTAATCTGCTCAATAAATTTTTTTAATGTGACGGACAAATCATCAAAATTCGCATAATTAAATGCTTACCCACCGTCTTTCTTTTGTGATTAGGAATAAAGAGTGACCGACTAGTCCTTGAGACTCTTCCGCGTGTGAATAGTGAGAGGCCATTTAAAGAAAAAGGTTGACGTATGAATATAATTTTATTTAGCTGATTACAGCTAGTACAGTTGGATCCCCAGATTTGATAATGGATCTTTTCATTCTATTATTGAGGCTTTCTTTTATTCCACTTGTATATATTTGTAGTAGTATCTGAATTCTAAATTCTCAATGAATGACAAAAGCATATACGTAATACGTATAATTATTTTAATGCAGTAAATCCACGCAAGGTCACTTGCAAGCCACTTGAAACATTATTGTAATGGAGCTGTGTGATTGACCATTTTATCTTTAATAGAACTAATGTTATTAATAAACTATTGCAGGGTCATCAATTACGGGATTGATTATGTATGATAATGATACAGTTGTTGGAAAAATGATGAAATTTGTTAGGTGAAAGAAAAAGGTTTCATTCCCTTGCTTACCATATCAACCTACTTTTTTTAATAAGATCATGAAACGTCATAGTGACCCCATTGCATGTGTTGATTCCTAACATCCTAGTCAGATCCAACAATTATACACATACCATTACCATAATTTGGCTAACAAGTACGATGAACATGACAATGAGGAATGGAAGGGTAGAAGTGGTGGGGCACAAGTGACAGAAAAGGATCACACAGTCAACTATGATACATTGCTTGCATTTGAAGGGAAAAGAAATGAAAAAGGATTCAAAAAACACTTTTTACCATCGACATATATTATTTCTCCTTACATGAGATCTGGAGCGTTCGCGTCTTGTGAACAGAACAAAAAAAAGAATTCTAGAAACTGTCTCTTTAAATGGATGCATCTAGCTCAATTCAGATCCAAGATAAGATTACCCTTGTCCATAATGGTACAAAGAAAGATAGTACCGGTTAACAACACAGTTTGCACTCCACACCCAAACAAATTTAATCAGGATAATGCCTAAGTCGTGTAGCTGAAAGATGTGTCTTACATAGGTCGGCATACTCGGAGTCAGAAACAGATGAAATAAACTCCAGTTTTGTCATGTCACATTATATAGTGTAGCAAGCAGAGAGTTTCATTCTGCTTTCAGTCTCAAAGCCCTATCAGCATAAGAAGACTACAAATAAAAATAGTAGAATATTCAAATCCTTTAGCCCATTGTTCTACTTTCTTCCATCTTCTTTCGCATTTTGTATTGCAGTGTAGCTGGAGCACAATCTAAAGGTGTTTCTCCTGAATAAGAAGAAGTGAGTTAGGAACATTTGCTGCTTAATACTATTTTCAGATCATTGCAGAGGACCCAGGCTGAAACTGTAATTGGCTGAATTTTAGGAAGGGAAAGTATTAATTACCTTGTGCATTTTTATACTCCAGGCTTGCCCCCGAATCCATGAGAATGAAAACTATATCAGTTTGATTGAAAACTGCAGCCTACAGAGAACATTAAAATTAGTGTCCACTTTACAATTAAGAAAAACTGAATTACATTACAAACATGCAGAAGAGTGAGAGAGATACCAAATGCAGTAAAGACAGTCCTTGCTTGTCTCTGTAATTTGCATCCACACCCTGCACATATAGAATCCATGAATACTACTTCCCTCAAGCAAAACTATAAAGGTGCATCATTTGAAAGAAACAAACCTCATTAAGAAGTTTTTTGACAGCAGCAACGTCACCATTCTTTATTGCTTCTCGTAAACCCTGAGAGCATCACGTCAAATTCGAAATATGACTTGCAACAGCCAAGTTATTTTTGCACCATGCCATATAAGAAATTAAAAAATATACACGATAAAAAACATTTACCTCTCCATTAACTTCATAATCAATCTGGGGTTTATTTGAGGTAGCAGTAGTAGATACATGACCAGGGTAAAACGTAGAACTGCAAATTTTGCATCATAAACTATCAAAATAATGATATCATAAAGTAATCAAAAGCAAAACTAAGTAATAAATTGTCAATGAGCAGTTTGTGATCTTAGACATAGTGAGAGTGAGACTAATATTTGCTTTATGAATGTTGAATATCCTAAAGAAATTTCAGCAAGCTAAAATATAAAGTTTTTATGACAAAGATAGAGGGTCACTTTAACTCTCTTGTTCACAAGAAGGAATAGAACTATAACACAGCCCACCAGCCATCAAGGCATTTTTGGCTGGAGCATAATTCCAGAATATTCAGACAGAAATCCCCTCCTTATTTTCGTGGGAAATACTTTTTCTTCCTTCTCATTACAATCTCAACCATGGAGTTTATAACATGCAACATTATATATATTTCTTGTCAATTGGAAAGTCAATTTCACTTATAGGGAAGTGCTCTTTTTCTACTATGACAAATTAGCTTGTAAGACTTGTTACTAGTGTAGGAACCACACATGTTAAGGAAAAGAGAGTGTGATTTCAAACTTTCAACACAAGAACTTCCTTTCTTTTAATCTATGTTACCAGGTTTTTATCCACATAAGCTGGAGAATGATCATTAGTTCATTACCTCGACATGGAAACTATATATTGGAACTCTCAACTATGTACTAAAACTTGTTCAAAACATACATATTAGTGATATTACCACCCAAAAAAAAAAACAAGATATCTGTTAATCAGTCCCTACCTAAACTTGCTCGTGGAACTGGAGCTTCTATTTTTTGAAACATTATCTATCTTCTTAGGTTTAGGATTTGATCGAGCTGTAACAACTGGGGTAGATTTCTTCTGTCACAGAGAATGAAAAACCAAAAATAATGAGTGTGTGGATTTCATCAAAAAAGGAATCTGAAGACAACAAGAATTATTACCGCCTGGGGGAGTGCATCAGAGGAAGGGGCAGGAGCTTCACAAATGCAAAGAGGCATTCCACACTTACACTCTTTAACGCCCGACGCAAGCTTAATATCTGCAGTCGGTATTCTTTTTGAATCAACATCTGCATCAAGATCTAATTCAGAAACTGCATCTGTTATGCTGTTTACTCCATCTGAAGAAGCCTGTGGTACACCCTTCCCAGATCTGTGCCAAAGAAAATATGTAATCTATAAAAGATTCCTAAATAACATTGATCTCGTGAAGGAGATAATTATATCATTACAAAAAAAAAAGGGAAAAAAATAGTATATTGTTTTATTTTTAAACGAAAAGCTAATGTCAAGAAAAGAGGTGAGCTTTATGTTGAATGATTAATGGGTATTGATATGTAATCTCAGTTCAAAATTAAAAGAGAAATAACAATTTGATAGTTTCTCAAAAAACATAAATGCCCTGCTAAATTATTAATAAATATAGCATCAGTTCATGTAACTTTCTTAAGATTAGGTGTATGGCTTCTACTTAGTACTAAAGTAGACGGTCTTTTTAAAGAACTTTCCATCTTCCCTAACAAATATGTTGAGGGATTGGGTAGCTTTGCTCCTTTGATGTGTTTTTAGTTCACTCTTTGTTCATCCATGTCTTCATGAAATCTTCTAGTATAAAATTAAATCCACACAACTCTTGCATGTAGCTTAAAATGAATATACTTTCTTCACCAGACAAAATATTACCACTGAAATGCTTGAGAGCATTTTCAAGACAAAAAAAATTAAGGCGACCAAGTAATTGAGCTGATAGCTCACATCCCATTCAACCTAGTCTTATAGACCAAGGTGTGCTTAGTTCCACAGGTTTGATCCTTTTCTAGCTCTGCATGGCTTCCAATGTAACCAAATAAGAAGACAGACTATGAAGGATGCCCTCACTTTTAATTAAAAAGAGACTTAACTAGTCTCTGGAGCTATTTACATAAGTGGAAATACATTGAATCTAATCTTACAAAGATACGCAGTCCCTGTAAAACTATCATTAAAGTACTTCACAAGTCCTCGCTATATTTTCCTTCTCTAAGTGTTAAGTTACTAATTTCTTTTAACTTGAAGTTTGTTAGTGACCGAGAATTACAGCTATCTCTATATGAAACTAAATTTCCAGCCTTTTAGAATGCACGGAAAAATACCTAGTTTTGTATCCAAATTATAATTGAAAATCAATAACATTACACAAAGTTAATGAGGAAGTAATTTACCGTGAGTTGTTGAAACAATCAGCACATACGCGGACATTCGAGTAAATGCCAAATTGTGGTAAAGCCTGCATAGAAAAATATCATTTTATGAAGTTCATCAAGGACAACTCTTCCACTAAAACTCTGAACTAAAAGAAAAAAAATAAATTTTACCATTTGATCTGATGAATGTTCATTGCACAATGTTCTCCCACAGGATCGGCAGTGATGCTACACATGCACACACCACATTAAAGTATATAGTATAGTTCCAGTACTTGAAAAGATTTTCATAGTGAATATAATTTCATGTAATAAAGATGTAAAAAACCCTTATGAAAAATAACATTTATGTAAGTCCAGTATAATTTACACACATTGCTTTGAAGAGTAGTGTATTTTACAAAATTTTAAAAGAAGAGTACCCTATAATATTGTACCATTCATGCATAGATTGTTTGATCAAATGCTCGAAATCATGACCAAAACAAATTTTGAACTAAATGACTCATTATATACGTAAAACTGAATAAGTAGCAAGTACATGTAAATTTTGGAAAGTTAAAAAACGAATAGTTTTACATCCTAAATAAGCATTTAATGAAAATTGTTTGCATCAGAACTATTATTATTTACTTTTGGGAATCATTGTTACATGCTTAACTGATAAACTTGGGATTTTGGCAGAAAGAATAAAAGTAACCGATCCGATCAAATTTCAATAGGAAGTAGTTAGCATATTGTGAAGATCCCAAAATCGCTAAACAGAAAGCAAAGGGTTGAATAGGATTGAAATGAAAATGAAAAATTCGAAATGGATTGGAGGGTACCGTACCCGTCTCCTGAAGGTGTTGAAACTGCAACTGCAGACAACACAACGCGCTGCTTCTTGGAAAGGAGGAGCTTCTGTTGTTGACATTCTCTCGCCAAAATTGGGGTTTCTTCTTTTCCTCTCTCTCAAAATGAATTACTCACAATGCTTTTATTTATCGAATTTATCAAATCGTCACCGAGTCCGAAGCATCGATTCATTGCTTCAATGGAGAAGATGAAGATGTGATCTTCCAATAAATTTGTCACAAAAATTCAATTAAATAATATTTTTATTTTAAAAATTAAATAAAATATTTTAATAAAATAAAATTAGCGTGAAGGACGGTATCAAGTTAAAATAGGGGAAATGTTTAATCTGGACCATATTTCATAAAATTAGATATATATTTTATATTGAATTAACATGTTTTTGTATATAAAAATGACGAGATTTATAAATTATTAACTTTAAAAAATATCGTCAAACTCTTTAAATTTTTTTATGATTTATAAATACTTACAATACAATCTATCTTAAAACTCAAATATAAAAAAATCTAAAAAGTCAAGAACTATCCTGATAATAAAAAAATGTCAACAACATTTATCACCCCAATTTTTATTATACCCCGTACTATTTTATTATACCCCGTACAATTTTTAGAAGCGAAATCTCATATATGATAATTATAATTTGTAAAAAAATTTATATATTTTGAATTTATTTAACTATAAAAATTGAATTGATATTTTTTATATAAATATATATATATATATATATTTTATTTTTTTTTAACTTATCATATGAAATTTCCAAATTTACCACTTATTACATGACATGCATGACCAATCAAATTCTTTACGCACCAAATTTAAAACACCTTTACTGCTATATTAAATAATTGTTCTTAAATGATTCAATTGAATTAAAATAAAATAAAATAAAAACTAAAAACATTCTTAATTTTATTAGTAAGGGTTTCCTATCTCTTCAATTGTGCTACTAGTGCCTACAAAAATTGAGAAAAAATTTCGTCATCATTTCTACGTAATTGGGAAGAAATTTCTCACCTTAAAAATTAATCCAAGACGGTGAAAAGTGCATAAATTTTTATTTCTACTATCTTAAATATTAGTTTGAGTGGCATTTCAGCAAGTGCGTAGAAGGTGAAAGATTGCCTCCCAAGTTTTCATTTTTTTATTTTTTATACTCATTTTTATTTGATATTTAATTTTTATCCTTCTCGATTGATTGATGTTCTTCTACAAACCTTTATTTTGTTGGCAAACAATATATTGAGTACATATTGGGTGTTTGATTTACATTATGGTTTTATTGTTATATATTTTAAAAATTTAATTAAATTGTGTCTTATTTTTAAACGTTCAATATTAAAACATATCTACAAGAAAATTAATATTATTTGTGGTGAGATTTGACATAATAAAATTTATTACTTTTACTAGTTATTTTTCCTCTCATCAATCTAATTATCTTCTCTTCATTTATTCTTGAAACTAATCCATTTTTAATATATCTAAAATTATTTTATTTTATTTTGTCTCTTGGATTATATTATTTTAGAGATGAAATCTTATTGTTTTGTAACCTTCGATTTTGGAGAAGGATATATTGTATTTGGAGGATTTGTGTTTATCAAACAGATAAATTCTTAATGGCATTCATTTGATAAGCCTCTGAATTGTTGACGAATAGTTCCAATCGATTTGTGTTTCCATGCCAAGAATACAAGAGTTATATTATCGCCAAACAATAGCGACTAAGATTCAAGAACAAATACCATAAATGAGAGCAATTTTAGCTATATGAAACTCGTGGAAGCATATAGAAAATAGAATCTAGACATGAACACAAATTTATTCTAACATTAAATTACAACTTTCAATGGTAGAATTTTATAAAATGTTTGATGAATTGATTCAGAAGTTACAACTTTCAATGGTGGAACTTTATAAAAATATTTGATGAGTTGATTCGTGTAATTTGTCCATAATAATTTTTTTAACTGAAATAATTAAAATCATTAATTTTAACTAATAAAAATCTTATTATTAAGATTTAAAATCCTCAATTCTTGTCATGTTCTCATCTGAAATATAAAAAGACATTAGAATATCTACCATACTAGGTAGTTTAGTGGTAATTCATATTGCTTTCTTAACATAATCCTATACTTAAACCATTGATGTCATTTTTAATATTATTTGATTAAACAGATGAATTATCGGTCTTTCACAAACGATGATTGACTCGTCAATTTTTTTTATTTTATAAATATATTAATTAAATATTCATAAACATATTATTAAAATTGTATAAATAAATAAAAAGACAATTTAAAAAACTAAAATATTAACCATTAGATCCACTAAAAGTATGAAATGACTAAAATAATGGGTGACTATTACATTAATCCAATAGGGTCACAATGTGTGACAGTGTGAGCACATAATAAGATGGACTGTGATTTATCAACATAAATGTGACCAATTAATATATATATATATATATATATATATATATATATACCAATAAAAACTTGGTAGTACTAGTATTTGTAAAAACTTGGTTAAATTTTATTTTTGTAATCTATTCCAAGTAATTCATTTTTTGGCTATTGATTTTCGTGTGGAAGAAGACAAATTTGGAACAACTATGGTTGCGACTCTTATGAGAATGAAAATTAAGCCAGCAAGAGAATTGGCAAAGGAAAAAAGTATTGGATACTAATCGAAGAGTGTGTGGGTTGTTAACGTAAATGAATCCCAACCGTTTACTATAATAAAACGGTTTAAAATTAAGCCTCTCATTGTAAACATCACTCCTAACCAATATTATTAATTTTTTCTAAATTTTTTTTTGTTTTAACTCTCTTAACTAAAGTTGTCAAAAAAACCTTTAAACTTCAAAGACTCTTTTAATTTTTTTTATTAAGCCTCTAATATTAGGTCCCTATTAAAATAGTTTTTTTAAAGTTGCGCCGCATTATTTTATGAGACTTAAGAAAGGGGCTCAGAGGTAGGGGTGTTCAAAAAAACTAAAAATTGTAACAAAGTGTAGAACTGAACTCTTTTTGAATTGGACTAATTTTTTAAAATTAGAACTGAACCGAACCAATTTTCAGTTCAAAAAACTGAACCGAACTGGTTTTCAGTTCGAAAAACTAAACCAACCCGGTTTTTAATTCAAAAAACTAAATTCGAATTTGTTTTTTAGAAGAAATTAGGGGTAATTATATAAAATTTGATATACAAATCAGTTTGGTTCGGTTTTAAAATAAACCGGTTCATTGATTTATAAATCAATTTGGTTCAGTTTTTTGAACTGAAAATCAGTTCGGTTCAATTTTTTCATAATTGAAAATCGGTTTGGTTCAGTTTTCAAATGGGTTTAGTTCAAAACTGAACTTTGTCCACCTGACTTAAGAGCTTATAAGTCCCCAATATTTTGTTAATTTTGATATTTTTTTCTTGAAAAATTTTCGAATTTTTATTTTGCGAAAAAATTAAAAAATATTTTTTTTCTCAAAACAATTTATGAGAAAAATCAAAAAAATTTATCAGTGAAAAAATAAAAATAAAAAGTTGACAATTTAAAAAAAATCAATTTTTTTTTTTAAAAATGAACTTATAAACCCACTAAAATTTAAAGGACTTTTAGTGTTGGAGTTTTTTTTTTTCGCCTTTTAAATCATAAATTTTTTTGAACTCTAACTTATAATCTTATAGTAGAGTCATGTTTCCCAACAGAATGTCTTTCAACAAAAAATAACCTTAAAATTATAAATGCGTATCGAAAAAAGGTAAGTGATAGAGGTTGCTTTCTACTTTACTCTTCTCGTATCCACTAGTTTTTAATTTAAAGATGTTACTGTTTTGTCCAAAAGAGCTAAAATGAAATCATATAAACTACAGAATCTCATGCATGGACTTTGGTGATTACCATACCAAAACAAATTTATAACACGCTCAATCTTGTCTCTAACTCACAAAGGTAAGAAATATATATTCATAATTTAATCGATTATTAAACGATATATATTTTTGAAGTAGAAGACAAATTTAATAGAAATTATTGAAAATAATAATCCGAAAGGTCAAAGTAGAGATTTCCATAAGATGAAAGAAGAAGCAAAAAAATCAACAATGAACAACATTTAAAAAAGAATCTAAGTATTGAAACACAATAAACACATGGCTGTTAACAAAAATAGAGTGGTTCAAGACTTCAATTGAAGAATAGAGGGACCACCACAACCAATGAGAACATCTTGATCCAATTGGAAAAGTTACAATACAAGTACTACCAAACGCATCTTTCCTGAACCATAAAAACCATTTCCTTCTTCTGTTTCTAGTTATCTTCTTGATTCTCCACTATGGCTTCTGCTGATAGTATCAACAATAATGTTGGTCAAAGAAGTGACAACATAAACAGCTTCCGTCATCAAGACTCTGTCAACAATTTCTCTGTTAACTGGTAACTAACTATCTTATAACTCATATCATATATTTCTGTTTATACTATGTTCTTCACACCTACAACCCCATGTTTTTTTTTTTTTGCCTTTCTATATTTTATTTTTTTGTTCCTTTTTTCCCCCTTATGATGAATGCCTCAAAAGGGATTTTATTTATGAAATAGGACTTGAAAATCAACGTGTAAACACAACAATTTTGTTAATTTTAAATGTTGTGTTCTTCTAGGCTATGAGAAAGTTCTTCTAGGCTTTGAGAAAGTTTTAGTTTTAGTTTGAACTTTGAAGCACTTTTGGGATTGTGTGTATTATGAACCTGAGAAAGTCACTGGTTATGACATGGAAATTAAATTAGTTCAGAGAGAGGTTCTTGTTTAATTTACTAACTTAATCAGATCTGAGAGAATCGGTTGATGAACTAAGGAACACTGAATTAGTTTTAAGAAAGAGGTTTTGGGTTCTAATTCAAGAAACTAACATAATCACTAGTTTACTAATATTTGTGGATTAAAAAACAAAAACAAATTATGAACCTATAATCTTGATTTAGTGAGAAAAAAGCTCTAGATACTTCTCAATGGTTTACTAGAAAGACAACAAGCAATTTGTATTCAAATCTTGTTATAAGATTGTTGGGTTTGACTCAAAGTTCATGTTATTAAGTTTAGATCTTGATACTTATTTTGGCCTCTCAAGCAACAACGCAAGGAATCTACTTAAACTGATATGCTGAGATTTCACCTCAAATTATAGATTCTTTGTTATGTTTTAATAAAGATATAATTCAACACTTATAAAATCGGTTTGTAAGGAGACAGATTTCCAATACAAAATCTGAGCAATATTTCAATTCTATTGTGTTTTATTAAATAAATTGACTTACGGATCTTTTTAAACTCTTTTTAGGTCGGATATATTTTTTCATTGTGAAATTTGAATTCTTGAGAATACTTTAAGACATTTATAACAATACAGACTTCACCAATCTAGAAAATAAAGGAAATTAAAACTATTTCTATCAACCAATTATGTGTTTTTTCCCTACTTCCCTTTCAGGCCAATGGCAGTTACTGGACAAAATGCAGTAACCCCTCAGTTTGCCATGCTCTATAATGGGAGTATGTGTGTATATTATTGAATTCTCTATCAACCAATTATGTGTTTTTTCCCTACTTCCCTTTCAGGCCAATGGCAGTTACTGGACAAAATGCAGTAACCCCTCAGTTTGCCATGCTCTATAATGGGAGTATGTGTGTATATGATGGAATTCCTGCTCAAAAGGTAAATACCTGTTGAAAGATGATTTGTTGTAAATGATTGTGGGAGAAGTTGTGTTTTCATTCCAACACTTCTACTAGAAAATAGAAGTTATTTAGATTGTTAGCTAAGTTAGTTAAAGATTATTAAAAGTAGCTTTTTATAAATAGAGTACAATGTATTCATTTTAAAGGAGTTATTTTCTAACAACTTCATATGTGTCATGTTTTTAATAGGTGCATGAAATAATGATGATGGCTTCTGCTAATGCCAAGTCTTCTGAAATGAAAAGTGGAATTCCCTTCACTTCTCTCATTTCCACTAGCCCTTCTTCTCCACAAGGAGGAACCTCTAATAATTTGGCTTCTCTTCAATCAGTCTCTTTTCCTGTTGAGAAGAGTTCCATTTGCAGGATTCAAGGTCATAACTCATTTATTATTATATATTACTAAAAATGATGATAGCAACACAAAAGTCAAAAGTTTTTTTCAACTCCTTTTATTTAAAATAATTTCTTTTAAAAAATAAAATTATTATTAGTTCAAGGAATATTAATGATCATTTTACAATTATTTCGATTCTAAGGTGATTAAATTAAACTTAAATTCTTATAAGTGAAGTTACAACTAATGCACAATTAATGTCATTTTGAAAATTGAAATAACTGCTAATTTTTCTCTTTACTAAATTTAGTGATGAATTTCATATTTTCTCTTTTTAAATTTATGTTTCTAATGTAATTTCCTTTAGTTGAAACTCCAACAACTTTGTTGTTGTTAAGCTAGTACTATTCATCAATGAATCTGATAATAATAATTTAAAATATTCTATGGATTTTGGTTGGTATTTCTTTTCAGAATTTCCAATAACTCGCAGACAATCACTTCAAATGTTTCTTGAGAAGCGAAAAATCAGGTAATGGTAGCAACATGTTATGTTTGGTGTTGTCTCTAATCAATTTAGAATTTCCAGTGTTTTTAATTATTGATTCCTTTTATGTTTGTTGAGTAAAGGCTAGGTAGCAAAGCACCTTATACCTCCTCAACATCAAAAAAGGTTAACAACGTTGAGAACAACTTCAGCTCAGTATTGAGGCTACTTGAGGGCAAATAGATAGCATGCGCTTTCATGCTGTACAAGCACAACAAAATTAGTCTGTTTTGTTGTTCACACCATATTATACGCTTAATTAATAATTTTTATGGAACCTTAATGTGCTACTGGATTATTATGACTTAAAAGTATGTTATGTCTAATGAATATCTATCTATTGTGTGTTTGTACAATTGATTATTGATTATGTATTTTCCATTATACCTTCTCTTGTTTCCTTTGTATTTTGGATGTACTATTTCTTGGGGATTTCTTTTCCTCATGGACAAGATATTTTAAGAAAATTTTGCGAATGAGAAAAAACTTTTGGTATAATTTTACCCGTAAAGTTTATCAGAAAATGTATGACTGTAGAACATGCATGATTTTCAGAAAAAAAAAAAAAAAGAGAAGTAATGTGAGTAAAACAAATCTATTTATGCAGAAAAAAAAGAAAACACTTGAGTGTTTCAAGATTATTAGACTTAAATGTATTTTTTTTGTCTTCTATGCAGACTTTTTGGCTTCTAATTTTGGTAATAATTTGATTCCGATAATCTTTGATTATAAATAAAAATGTATTAAAATTATATTATTTTAAGAGTACATATTTTTTTGAAATGTATTATTTTATTTAAAATGAAAAATAAACGAAGTTAATAGATAAATAATTAATATTATAATCACACATAATTTATACATAAAATAATAACTATTTATTTTCATTTGATAATCAATATTAATTATTGAACTCTCTACAATGAATTGAATAGCTCACTTTAGAGTATAGTCAAATCATTCAAATTTTCAATATTTAGATCTCTTAGTGCAATACATAATCTACACCAAGATTAGATTGTATGGTTATTAAAAAAGAAAGAATGTTAAATCAAAATAAAAAATAAGAGGAGAGTGTAAAATCCAAATCCTAATTTTTAGAGGAATTTAAAATTTAACTCCATGAAATCACCTTAAATGACACTAATATTATATTTTTTTAAAAACATACAACTTTTCTATATTCACTAAAAAAAATTATATCAAACATTTTCTTTTATTACACTTCCATCTATTAATATCATTTACTATATATCACAATTAGAGTTTTCGTTTTAATTTATAAAAGTATAACTATACATCATATATTTATAATTTTGAAAAATATAGTTATAATACAAAGTTGAAAAAATGATATAAAACAAAAATTATATGATTTTTATAGTACACATGAGAGAGGTGGATGGTTTTTAAAAATTAAAGAATATTAATATCATTTACAATTTCTCCAAAATTTTATATTTTAAGTAACGTTTAGCTGAACCACGTAAGACACTCATACGGGAAAATTTTAACCGCACATCCCAACCCACCGAATAAATCTGACACCCTATTACTTGTCGCCTTGTCGGTTGGTAAACTTGGTTCACCGTACAAATCCTAAAACACCACTAAAAATATTTCATCCTCATAAAATAATAAATAAAATTTTACATAAACCCAATAATTATATTTATGTTTTTGAAATCTTATTTTATCTTTATATGAAAAAATAAAAAATCACTAATTTTATAAAAATAAATAAAATTGAAAACTGGAATGGTACATTAAATTTAATTAAAAAAACAAAAATTATTAAATTTTTTATTCAAAAATTTAAAACTTGAATTTTTTAGAATTTAAAGTTTAAACTCAAAAAACTTGTTTGATTGAATTTTGATTTTCTATTTTTAAAAATTATTTTTTTGATAATGTAAAATATAATTGATTTGGTACACCTATTTTTAAAAACTATTTCAAAAATAAAAATATAAAAAACATGTTTGGTAAAATTATTTTCAAATTATGATTTTCAATTTTTGTTTAAATGAGCATCATTTAAGTTTATAAAATCTAAACAATTTAATATTTATAATAAAATATTTCTAACACATATCAAAAATTAAAATTATTTTACTTTAAAAACAACAATTATAATACATATATACATCTTATTTTTCTACATCATTTTAGTACTTCATTTTATATATATTTTCTGTTTATATCGCGCCAACCTATCACGCTTTTACACACCTATAGAGGATGTACATCAAATATATTTTCTATAAAAATAAGAAATCTAACTTATTAAGAAAACTATGTTGTATTAATTGTTTGAATATTATTTTTTTATATTTTATTTTTGCAAAATTATCAAAAACATGTTGAGTATTACCAACAAATTTCAATTTTTTATAAAAAACCAAAAATTATTTAATTTATTTGGAATATAGTAAATTTAAAAATATTCTCTCAAAAGATCAAACCGTAAAATCTCTTTAACAAATTTTAATTTTTTTTAAATACATTTCATTATCAAACTATAATTATTATTATATTTTAGATAAATTTAAATGTGTAGTAACACTGTTATGTTGTACTTATATTTTTTTTATTATTATATATTATTATTTTGTATAATTTATATATGTATTTTAATAGTATAAAAATTGTATGGTAAATGAAGACATTTTTTATTTTTTTAAGACTTTTTTTGCATTTTAAATTCCATTGAACTAAACTAATCTATTTTTGTTTCTAATATGTTAGTTTTGTTGTAGCTAAATATCACTAGAAGGGGGAGGCTGAATAGGGATTTTAAAAATATTTTAAGTGTTTTAAAAATTATCCTCTCGCTGAGGATGGCTAGCTCGAGGATGAGATTTTTAAATCGTTGGATCTAAGCTGAGCAAAAAAGTAGGAGTAAAATGTAAGGGACACACACACAATTTTATACTGGTTCACCCAAAGATGGCTACGTCCAGTCCTCACACCCTTGTGAGATTTCATTAACTTTCAAACAGATCGATCCTCAACCCGAGGATGATTACAAACTGTGTATTATCAAGCTTCACCAAGCTTACAATCAATTTTCAAATATTTCCAAGCTTCACTCACTAGGAAATTACAAAGTAGAATGAGAGTGATTGATACTTAATACTTTCTCAAAGGATATACAAAGATATAGTGTAGGATCAAAGAAAGTAAGAAGAGAGGATGTGATTTGCTTCTTGAAAGCTTTAAGATACTTGATCTTTTTATGCAATTGTGTTGTGTATCTTCCAATGGAGAGCTTGTATGCATTTTATAGAGACCCAAGCCCTTGATGCCCGTTGGAGCTCATTATCAAAGGATCCAAGGTTTTCATCAAAATTACAGAACTGCCACTCAGCTTGTTAGGCTTAGGCAGAACCCATCCTCACGCAGCATAGCTTTGATCTTGACATGTCCTTGCTTTTTCACTTTAATCAGAGTGCAAGGCTGTTTCTGAGCTGCATTTTTCGAAGACTTTAAGGTCTAGGTTGGTTTCACCTTTTGAGGTGATGTTGACAAGAGAGAAAAAGCCACCCTATGACATAGGACTGTCATACTCAGTCCGAGGATCAGATCTGGCAGCAACATGTGATCTTCCATTTTTGGCTTGTTTCAAGTTGCCTTTTGTTAACTTGACTTCTTCATGTATTAAAACGTGCAAGCCCATTAAATGTTCAGACTTTGGCCTTTGCACATGCTTGATAGGTTGCTTTCACTTTTGCTGGCCTATCCTCTGCTTATTCTACCATCCTCTGCATACTAGATCTAGCCATATTCATCTTTTTCTTTTGACCTTTTGACTCTTATTTTTAAATGCTTTGTTTATTCATTTTTGACATTGTTATGCATTTGAATAAACACATTTGTTCTGGTGAGAGATCAGATTGTCTAAATCTGGAGTTTTTCAAATTGCAGCCCATCCTCACGTTTGCAGCAATTTCCATCCTCACGTGGGTTTTCCATCCTCAGGCCAAAATCACATTTTCCTTCTTTTTGCCTTAATGGTTAATAACCTATTATCTTATATGAATACACTCAAGAGCACATGTTAGTCATTAACCACAATCATAATCTCTTAAGTAATTTTGTTATCATTAAAATCATTTGAGAGATTTTGTCTCAACAAGTTTTAGTGATAAAAGTTTGATATTATAATTCCAATAGATAAAGGTAAGAGTTGGTACAAGACAATTATAAAATAGACATTAATATTACTGTTATTAATAATAATTTTTGTTTTCCTAATTTTTTAAATAAATTAATCTATTTTTAATTGGTTTGAATTTTATAAAAAAAATTGCAAAAATCAAATCATACAATGACTATTTTTATTGGTTAATTTTTCTTTTTTTGAAAAAATTTAAAAC
Organism: Cicer arietinum; assembly: GCF_000331145.2. Classification (NCBI taxonomy): domain Eukaryota; kingdom Viridiplantae; phylum Streptophyta; class Magnoliopsida; order Fabales; family Fabaceae; genus Cicer; species Cicer arietinum. Next base: position 3,743,186 of record NC_021166.2, read on the forward strand.
AAATAATTCGTTTACACACTTTTTTTTATATATAGAAGGATGATATTTATCCTCATAAAATTCATATAACTATATTCTTTTTATATACAAAAGAAATAATAATAACACTTACACAATTATAGCGTTTCATATTCGAATCTAAACAACATATCCATCCAACCATATTAATATTTTCAATTAAATTAAAACTTAAAAGATTTCATTATACTCTTATTTATAAACAAGAAAATTGAAATAAAAAAATAATGTTTCTTTTTTCGAAAACTTCAACTGATTACGTAACTATGATTACGTCACTATATGTTGTGGTACTGGTAACAACAAAAAATACAGAACAACGTAGGTACAGTTGTGTTATTAACGGTCACCACACACGCCACTTATATTTATTGCATTATTATTTTAAACATGTTTATATAGAATTTTGTAAAATTAAATTTTAAATAATAAAATTATTATAAAATATATAAATAAAAAATTTAAAAGGTGATCGCTTTTCAAATGATTTATAAAAAGTAAACCAGTAGATAAGAGTGACGAGAGAGGATGAGTAATGTGATAGAAAAAAATGTCATTTTGATTTTTGTAGAAAGACAAGAATAATTATATTATTTTCTTTCCTAGTTAAATTATGTATTTTTTAATTTTATGTATTTTTTATCTTCGTAAAAAGTAAATATGAGAAATTATTATTTTTTATTTTTAATCAAAAAATAATTTTGTAATAAAATAATTATAAAAAATATGAAACAAACATCATTAAAATAATAATAAAATAATTTAATTTGAAAAAATAATTTTCTGAAACAGATGTATCAAAAAATTATTTTAGTTTTTTTATTTTAAAAGTTGTAAAATAGAAAATAAATTTAAAGATAATTTTTCAAAACCATGTATTCAAACAAATTTTTCGTTTTTTAATTTTCAAAAACTAAAAAACAAATTTTGGAAATTAATTCAAACACATTTAGATTAGTTTTTCAGAAAACATAATATTTTTTCAAAGTAAAAAAAAAAAAAACAAAATAATTGACTATCTAAAAAACTTTTTAAAAAGCAGTGTAAAATTTATTTTAAGTTTTCTGGTATATTTAGAAAAATTAAAAGTTTAAATTTTATAAAATATAAAAAATTCTGAAAATTTTAAACTCAAAATTTTCTAAATATATTTATGTTTTAAAATTTTAAATTAAATTTTTTAGTTGAAAATTTTATACCTAAAAGTTTTTCTAATGAAATTAAAGAGTGTGGGAATAGAATAATTTTTTTTATTAAAAGAAAGTAAAATAAGAAATTTATTTAAAATATAAAATAGAAGTATTGTGAATTTATGGCAGAAACTTACGTCTAAAATTAATAAATGCTAAAGCATCTGCGTCTTATGCCGTTTAATTTACATATTTTTAAATGCAAATAAATGTTAAGAAGTTCTTAGTTACGTCAGTTTTTTGTGGTCCTTAGCTTACTAACTAGGCTAGTAGTAGTGACAGAGTTGGTGTCGTGCCGCTTAAACTTAATAGTTATGGTTTCTCTTCACCTACAAAAGTAAATGTTGTTTCCAATTTGAAAATTATTTCGTTGGACACAATTAGTTGAACACAGCCATAAAAATGCATATTATTTAGTTATTCTTAAAATCTATATTATTTAAATTTAATGCATGTTTAAATTATGTATCCAAATGTTTGTGATCATGCAACATTTACTTTTGAAATATGAAGGTCATACTTCTCTCTCCTAGTATAGTACCACATGTTTAACGTGGCTATTGAACAAAAAAAACAAGTGGCTGAAGAATCGACAGATGCTACCAAGTAGCAACTTATCACTCAAACCTTTATGACAAGTTATGCGACACAATTTAATTTGATAAAATTGAACCCATATCGATAATAAATATCTTTTTCTTTAAACTTTATTAAATAAAAGCTCTACAAATGCTATTTATTTTAATAATAATGCAACTAAAGACTTTTGGAAGAAAAAAAAAACTTTAAACATGATTCTATTTTATCTTATTCAATTGTATCACGTTATAGTTATGTTACATCATAAAAATGGAGGAGCAACAATTATATCCTACAAATTGTAAAATAAAGAATTAAAAATTTTAAAACTAAAGGAAATAAAAATAAATTTTAAATAAAATAGAAGTATTAAAAATACATTTAAGCATTCCTTTTATCAACAAGTTTCCCTATATTTCTTTTGAAACTCGAGAACTCTACTGCTATATAGTGCATGCTTATACACCAAAAAAATAGTAACCAATGACCATCGAGAATCTCCATATTTTTTTTTAAAGTATTACCCTGTACTCCAACACTCATATTTTTATTCCTACATTTTATCTAAAATATCAATTTTACTTTTTTCTAAATAATAGTATTAATAATAATTTTTTTTTCTATCCACTAAATTCAATTTGAATTCTAAAAAATAAAAAAAAAATTAGAACACGTTTTTCTTTTTAAATTTTCTGATATATAAATTTCAAAATTTTGAAAATACATCTAAAATTTTATGAGACAGAAAAAACAAATTTGTATATCTGAAAACTGAAAAAATAAATTTCGATACACTAAAGTTAGGGTTTAAACTCTAAACACTATTAATAGTATCCTGAAAAACTTTTTTTTTTTAAAGTTTTCCAAAATCCTTTAATGAGATAAAAAGACTTATGTTTTTGATAAAATAAATAAATAAATAAGGAAGTAAAACATACTTTATATAATATACAGGGATAGGAGCATAAATGTGAGGTACAAGAGAATCCCACTTGATAAGAGATATAATATCAGATTGAGGTTTAACTTCAAGGGACTATATATTTCATAAAAATTGCTAATTCAATATACGACTTTAATTTTATTTTCAAATTTTTTATGGTAGGGGGAAGAGGAGTACCTAGTCCAGCATGGTTTTTTTTCCATCGGAAATTCCTTATGACTTCGTTAGAGAGGTAAGAGAAATATGAGGGAAAAACTAGGTAGGGAGTGAGAGAAGTACAAAGATATAGAAATTAGTTACTATACACAACTAATAATAATAAGTGAATCACAAAAAAGTAAAAAAGATTTATAAAAAAATGAGTTCACCAATTTCAACATAAATTGATTTCCTTATTTTTATTTCACTCAATCTATTTTCCTTCGTTTTATGTGGATACCGTTGGGAAAATAAGAACTCTAACAGCATATGCATAAGTCAAATACAGCCCGGGAACAAAAAAGAGGAACGTGTGTAAACATTGGCCAAACGAAAAGTTCACGTTCACAATCCTTATTTCACAACAAAGGTTTACCTGTATAACTAACATAAACCATGGGTATACAGGATAGAACACTAGTTTCATAACATTAGGGGATTGTATTTAGCAAAGTTTACAGGATATCTCACTTTCCTTATTTACATTCTAGTGTGTACTACGCATAATTCCATGCAAGTAACCACCGGTCATTATGAATGATACCAGTGACACAACACCTGCTGGAAATATCTTCCCCGATTTCTTGAAGCGAGAACCCATCACCGCAAGTAGTGCAGCAGATATGCCTACATATCATGAAAATATAATCGTACATGAGAGAAGGAAACAATTTCAGATGAAATTTAACTGTAATTATCAATCGTAGTTGCTCACAAGGTTATCAAACTTGCAAGAGAGTAAACTCAATCAACACCGAAAATTCAAAAGAGTTTGCATACTTCAAAAGAAATATTTTAAACTTAAATGCAGAAACAAAGCTGGACAAATTCCACACTTGATTTCAGTGCTAAAAATCTAAAATTATCGGTGTTATCAAATGTGGTTTGGAATGGTAACAAACTTCAAAACCAAGAAACTTATGGAAGAAACTACAATTTTTGATCTTTAAACAACAAGTGTGTCAAAAATTGAATGATGCATCATCATCTCTTCCACATGACCAGTTAAACAATTAACAGATACTTTGACTTGGGCATTTGGTGGTTCTACAAAACCTTAAAGTCCAAATGGAAAACTAGTTTTAAATCTTAATTTCCTAAGTATTATTATAAGGATAAAGCACAAAAAGGAATGCATCATATCTACCAATAGTAAAAGAGCTTGTTCACACAGGTATTAGCAATAATGAAGATATCTTACAAACTAGTCAGCAACCAATTACCTAGTCCCACAGATGATGCTAAAACAGGTCTTCCAGGTAGCTCAGTATAAACATAATACAGCAGTGCAGAAGACAAACCCCCGGCCAAAAGTGACTTCTGACTGCCACTCTTGAGATAGCCCATTACACCACCCGCTGTCAAAACCCATAGAACAATCATCATAATGTAGATGTAATTACACACACAAAAACACAGTATTGACAGTATTCTTTCGTTAATTTTACAACAACAAAATACTAAGCAAAGTAATTAAACAAACTTAGTATTGAGTTTATCAATCCAATCACTGGATTCAAAATTCTCAATAAACAAATAAAGTAATAAAAAATCATACAATTTTAAAATTAATTTATGCTTAACATATAAACATATCTTCTAAAATATATTGAATATACAACAGAACATAAAAAATTATACATACCTACAAAAAATTCTTACAAAGTTGACGCACATAATAAACTTGCTAGTATTGCATGATTAGAGAACGTGTGTGAATTAGACATTAGATCTTTAACATAAAAAATTGCAGTGAATCAAACACCTAGTACATGAAAATCATCACTCATCAAGTAAAGTTCAAAATGTCTTAGGTTGAATTCAAGAGGTGCGCAGGATAACAGAGTGTGCACAACACAAGCTCACGATCATAGCTAGCCTAACTCAGCCAATTGAAGAGTAATCCAAGACCAATAAACAAAAATTTGAAACAGATCAGTATCTAGGGTTCAGTGACGATGATAGTGTATTCGCATTTGAGAGAGAGAGAGAGAGATACCTCCGACGAGAATAGCATAACCTAGAGTTAATTTCTGAGACATTGACAAAGCCATTTTCCTCTTATCTCCGTCCGATCCTTCTTTGCCTTTATCACTATTATCTCCTCCGCCGCCGCTGCCACCACCGCCGCCGCCAAAATCGTCTCCGTTTCCTTCGAAACCTCCGCCGCCGCTGGTATTGTCCAAATCAGGGGCACTTAGGTCAAATGAAGCGGTCTTGGAATCGGAAGAAACAACGGAGACCTGAGAGTGTGAATTGGAAAGAGTTAAGTAAGGGAAAGAAGGAGGAGGATCTGCGTGGAAGGAGCGAACGATAGTAGGAGAGTGGGAACGGTAAACGGTGTTAGGGCGAAGAGAGAAGGAGAGAAGTTTGGAAGTGGAAACTCCAAAAACCGCTATAGACTCTGCCATTGATGACGTTCTGGAATTGCACACTTCTGAAATGAAATTCTTTTGGCGCCGCGGTTTTGTCTATTGGGCCTCTCTTTCGGTATTTTTTAAACAGACCAGTCCAATCCCAAGCCCACACTACTCGTTATTGTCCTTTTGACACTTCCTAATAACACCCACAAAATTCGTGACAATAAATAAATGCTTTCATTTTTTTTGGGAATTGTTCATAATTATTTCAGACTCTATAAAATATAGGTTACATCATACCCACAATAACTGATCAGATCCACAAAACTATGCAATCAGCTGTGGCGGAGTTTCTTTGGAGGGGGACTATGTCGCTCCCAATAATTTTAAATATACAAGTGAAAATATCCGTGTAATGTATGGAGTTTTTTTTTATTGATGTTAGTATAATAATAAAAATATAATTTGAATTATAAAAGACAAATAAGTATAATTAGAAAAACAAAAACTAACAATAAAAACCATACCCCTTTTGAACAAAGTGAAATGAAATAACAACTAAGGCTCCAACTAAGTTATGATAATATTAGGTTGACATCAAACTCATACAACATTTTTAAATCAATAATGCTTAGACGACAAAATTTCATGGAAAATCAATTCAGTCTAAATAATAAAAACAATATAACTTATACCCATGAACATAACACTCATGTCACGAAGAAAAACAATGCACCACATGTATCACTAGAAGATTGCATTATGCAAAAGTCATTATCTCAACAAAGCAAGATATATTTTGTTGAACATTTCTTCATGTTGCATGTATCATATATCTTGTTCAACATTTGTGGTCTTTTGCAAATGTAACTTCTCTTATGAAACCAACTCTCCACCTTTCTAGACCCAAAGTAATTTTGATCTAGAGCTTCCTTGCAAAGCATCTACACAGGTACAACACACAAAAATAATAAAAGAAAATACACATAAACTATAGAAACATAATCAATTAAAAAAACATTTAAAAGAAACTTCAAGGGACAACGTGCATAACTTATTGCAAAATAAAATAAAGCATCATAACAGTTGAATATTGACAAAAATACGTAGTTAAAAATAAACAAAGGTATGTCTAACATAGAAGAATCGCAACGGTCATTAAACATTGGAATATTTATATATATGATATATTAATTAGTAATTGTAGTAAAAAAATTGCACGGTTGGATTATCAAAGTTAATGTTTTTAATTAGTTAGGATTTAAATGTTGGGTTATCAAAATTATAACTTTGAAGTCTAATTATATTAAGTTGAACTGTTTAATTATCAAAATTATAATTTTTAAATTATACTTAATTTAAATAGTTAATATTAATTTGTTTGATCGTAAAAATTATAATTTCTAAATTATAGTTAGCCTAATTTATTAATATTGAATAGTCGGATCATTAAAAAAAATTATTTATAAGTCATTGTTAGTTTTATTAGTTAAGATTGAATCGTTGGATTATGAAAATTATAATTTATAAGTCATAATTAGTCTAATTATTTAAGATATAACAATTGGATCGTCGAAATTTTAATTTATAAGTCATAGTTGGTCTAATTAGTTAAGATTGAATCGTTTGATTGTGAAAATTATAATTTCAAAGTCATAGTTAGTCTAATTGTTTAAGATTTAACAATTGGATCATCAAAATTTAAAATTTTAAGTCGCAATCAATTTAAGAGGATTCTACCATGCACCCCACAATTAAATCTACACTCTCAAGATACATAAAAAGACAATTTTACCCTTTTAACCATTTATAATAAGTTTCAAAACTAACAATTTTGAAAATTTTAAATTTTTAAAATAAGGATTACATTTCAAAAATTTGAAAAGTTTCGAAAGTTTTCAAAACTAGAAAGTTTTCAAAACTGAAAAGTTTCAAAAAATCTTGAATTTTCTATATTTGAAGTTTCAAATTGTTTGAAAGTTTCGAAAATTATGGAAATTATCACCTCGAAACTTTCGAATATCCTATAAAGAGGTGGTGAAAAAATAAGAAGTTAAAAAAGTTGAAGGTTTTATCAATGGTTAAAAGAGCAAAAATTATATGTTCACGTTGATTGACAGAATGATAGGTTTAGATGTGGGGTGCAACGTAAAATCATCTCAATCTAATTTACTAGAAATGAATTGTTGGATTCTCGAAATTTAAACTCCTAAGACATAATAAATTTAATTTTTTAAGATAGAGCCGTTAAACCAACAAAATTAGACTCAATACGACTTACTGTAATATTACGGTTTAATCTTAATTAATTATACTACATATCAACTATAAATTTTAATTTATTTGATTCAGCAATTCAATCTTAATTTTAATTTCCTTGATTAAGCAATTCAATCTTAATTTCAATTTCCTCGATCTAGCAATTCAATTAAATTTTAATTACAAAACAAGTAGTATAGTTTGGTGGTAAAGAGCCAGCAATTAAACTGACGGTTATGGGTTTAATCCATCTGGAATTTATTTTCGATAAACAAAGGAAATCAAATTAAAGAATTAAAGAAAAAAAATACTTGGTTATTAATTTAGCCCACTTTACCATAGAATTTTCCATTTTGTATATGTTATACCCTAAATCACACTAACTCTATCAACAATTTTTACCTGCAATTCATATTTTGCTATCCATCCCCCGTCAAGATTTCATAAAATTAAAATACTAAAAATATATTTTACTATTCATTTATTTTTAAACTTTATTTTGTCATATTATTTATTTATCATCATCACTCCTCTCATAATATCTTATACTTATATCAGATACTTATAATTCATACTCATTTTTAATTCACTTCATAACTCATACTCATTTTTAATTCACACTTTCCACTCATAACTTTTTCTTTGTATTATGTTTAAAGCCATCAAGAAAGTATGTTTCCTTAAGTTCGTATTGTTTTTCAACATATGAAAATTTTACATGATTTGAGTTCACATATGTGGTAAATTATACATTGCGTGCAAACTTAAATCATGTACATTTACTTAGTTTGTGTTCACGTAAATGTATTTAAATTCAGCTCATGTACATTTAAAATTTTGAAACGAATAACAGAAGTGCGTATTTGAACTTAATTCACGTAAATTTACTTTTTCCTGTGAATAAAGAAATGAGTATTTTAACTTAGTTCACGTAAATTTTGTAGTGAGTGGAGGAAGTAATGTAAATGTACATAAACAAAATTAAATACATGAATAATTTTGCAATGAGTAGAAAAGTATGTACTTGAACTCAATTTAAGGAAGGTTGTAGATTGCGCGAAGCAAGAGGAAAGGAGAAGGATTACTAAATTTGATTTAATGGAAAGGACAATTTGATTTTTTTCACAACGTAGTTATCAAGAGAGAGCGTATGAGAAGCAAAATTGTTCTATCAAATTAAGGGTGATACCAAACTTAACTGAATATAGGTTGTGTTATTTTTTCTAGATTTTATATCTTTTACATTATAATTTTTGATTAAAAATAACTTTTTAAGTTTGAAAAACAATATACATATACCTTATATTCTACTACACTCATTTAATACCTATTTTTTTTTCTATCATATCGTCATCATATCACTCTATTTTATCTAATACTCTTTCAAGAACTCGAGATATATACATCTAAAAGAGTTTCCAACAAAAAAAATTTGTTTATATTTACTATTTGTCAATGTCTTATTAAACTTTTATTTAATATTTTCTAATTAACTAGTTTACTTATACTTGAAACGAAGTCATGTTTCCCAAGACATGTATCATTCTAGATAATAATAATATATAACTACATACGCCAAATATATAAAATCAAATTGTAACATTAAAAAATCATGATTTTAATAATACAAAATAAATAAAAAATAACACATTTATATTTGTGAGCAACATTAAAATATTACGGATAGACTAATAAAAGTGTCTAATTCCACAAGTAGTCTTGTTTTGGACAAAATTTTGAAGTCACCTTTCATTTCATCTATTTTCAATGGGGTACATGAAGAAACATTTATATCAAACTGCATTTTGTATTAAAATGCTTGATTATAATGAAAACCCAACCTTCTTACATATAACACATAAACTCCAACAACACTTTGTTTGTATCATTCATTTTCTTATTGAATGAAATTCCCGTTAATTATACCATATTAAAAATCTATCTTTACAAGAATTTGATCCAGAAAAAGAGTAAATGATGAAAATAGTGTTAATGTGAATGATACTTGTGGTATCAAACAATAGATGATAACTCCTGGTTTTGTTGAGATGCACATGAATTATAACCTTGGTGTGTCTGGTACTTCTACACAATCAGCTTCCTCCATAACTAAAGGATGAATGTCAGTAGAAGGATTATATTGTTGAATGACCAAAACTGATGCAGTAGTTGAGAAACTTGAAGAAGCCATATAACTTCCAACAGGTCCAAGCTCAGGACAATCACTTTTAGAAACCAAAGGTGCTACTGGTGGCATTCTACCAACCAATATCAAATTACTTCTATTCAATTCCTGCAATGCTGTTTCAATATCACCTTTACTGTTAACCAACCTTTCTTCATACTTAATTGATTCTTCATTGTTGCTTTTTACTTTGAAGAACTCATTCCACATTTGATCATCTTGGTTTTTAGTACCATCATTGCTATGTGTACTTCCATCAACATCATCGATCACTACTTTTTTAATCTTGTCTGATGCTATGCCGATTAATTTTGCACCAAATGACAATGTTTTCCCTGGTAGACACATGAATTTGACAACACTGAGCAAGATTCCAGGGTGTTCTGCTATTCTCATTCCATATGCAAGTGCTTCATTATCATCACGTCCTCCGAAGTAAACCACAACAATTTTGAAACAAACATCGCTCGCTTGAACTTGGCTTGTTCCTCCAAAACCACGATCAACCAAAATTCCAACTGAACAAGGTGCGTGACTCAACACAAGCTCATTGATTACATGGAACGAATGACCTAATATTTGAGATATAGTTAGTTAATGATTAAATACGTCACTATAGATATAGAAGGACCAAAATCCTCTACTGTTATATGGTACAACAGCTGTGAGAATTATTAGATTTAGATATAGAAAGTTTTACTTCACTTTCTGTCTCTAAGTCTAATAGTCTTCATAGCTGTAGTACGATACAGATGTAGAGGATACACATATAGAGAGAGTCTTTTATATTCGTTATTGAAACATACCTAATGACTCCATTGTTCCATCAACACGTTGATGTTTATGGAATGGGAGGATGATTATGGCGGCACGCTTTTGATGAGCACTAGTACAAATATCTTCATGGATGTTACTGAGAGCAGAGATTGCAGTCATAGGACGAACATTGACGCTGCTCAATTTTCCATAAGTTTGGAAAGCAATGACCATTTGATCTTCATCGTTCTGTTTGTTGTTCCAAAATGGCATGCCATTGTTACGTGCTTTGTGAACCATAGAGATAGCTGAAGATCTTTCTGAGAGTTCCATCAAGTGCATTGCGTATATGCAAACTCTTCCTCTCTTTCGGGTTCCTCGGGAAGATTCTACAAGGTTGATTAGTGTAGGAATGTTGCGGGTGCTGTGGAAACATGCCAACACTCGAAGCTCTGAGTCAAGGTCTCTGCGTTGAATTGTTTTGTGTTTGTATGGTGCTCCTCTTCTAGCTGGTTTATACACTGCCATCACTAAAGGAGTGGTGATGAATGTCGTGAACAATGCCATCAGAACACAAATTGCAAATGATTGGTCATTTAGTACCTGCATATGTAGTTCAATGATTCATTAATAAATAAAATGTTTTCATCACAATTGCATATGCTTATGGAAAACAAGTTTTTTTGTTGTGGAAATTTGATGTGAAAATAAGACAGGTAGGTAATCTTATTTGAGGATATATAGAAAAATGTGGTACCTTGCGATCCTTTCCAATGTTGAGAACAATAAGCTCCACCAAGCCTTTAGTGTTCATGAGAAAACCAAGTGCTAGTGATTCTCTAAAAGGAACCTTGCATAGTAATGAAACTGTGACTGTGCCAACGATCTTTCCAAAACAAGCATTGAATATAACAAGTACTAGTAATGCCCAAGAAACCCCTCCACTAATAGTTGCAACATTAGTCTTCAAACCACTGGAAGCAAAATAGAGTGGCAAGAAAAGTCCTGACACAAGATCTTCTATCTTCTCAATCAACACACCAGCAAAAGGACCATCCTTTGGCATAATTATACCAACCACAAAAGCACCAAACAAGGCATGAATTCCAATAGTATCAGTTATAAAACTACAAGCCAAAACCAATGTCAATGTGATGCAAATATAAAGCTCTTTCACAGGTTCACCCACAGGGGAACGCCTAGCCATAGAAACAAGCACAGGTCTAATAGCAAACACTGCGAAGAGGATAAAAGCCGCGCCGGATAGCATGACCCAAAGAGAAATCCACGGGGACGTGTCATTGCCGGATAAGGCTATGGCGAGGGCTAGAAGTATCCAAGCAGCGACGTCGTTGACAGCGGCGGCCGACATTGCTATACGACCGACATCGGTGGTGAGGAGTTTAAGCTCAGCTAGGATTCTAGCTAAGACGGGAAATGCAGTGATTGAGAGAGCAACACCCATGAAGACAAGGAAAGGGATTGGTTCAGCACCTTGGGAGATTGTGGCTCTAAGAGCAACAGATGTTCCAATTCCAAGAACAAAAGGGACAGTTATACCACAAAGTGCAATTCCTAAGGCTTTATGACCTGTTTTACGGATTGAACGCATGTCAAGCTCAAGACCAACTAGGAACAAAAAGAACAAAAGACCAATGTTGGCTAGTGTGTCAAGAACAGTTAAACTTCTCTTTGGAAAAACTGTGTCTAGAAATTTTTGGCTTCTTCCAATTGCTGATGGTCCTAGTAGTATTCCTCCCTGCAATATTGAATATTTAATTTCACATAACCAAAATAATATTAAAAAAACTGTTTAATTTCCAATGGAGATCTTTCTAATAAATCATCATGTATAGGATAAGATGGGGACAAACAAAAATTTGTTTCATATTGACGAATAATACAAATGTGAATGAATCGAGAAGTTGCATGGAAATGAAATGAATGAAAAAAAGATTAGAATGAAGGAGAAGAAAAACTTACAATGATTTCAGCAATGACACGGGGTTGTTTGAGGGGTCTACAAAGGAAAGCAATGCATCGAGTAAAGGTGACAACGACAACAATTTGAAGAATCAAAAGAGGAAGTGCAAAATCAAGAGGGTTTTCATGTTGGAACGCCCCATTAGACACGGCCTTCATTGGTGCAAGACATGTCGCATTGGGCGTTGCCATGATGTTTGATTACAATGTTCCGGCAGCACCCCAAAGAGCACTGCAATCATTAATGTTGTTGGTCATTCTATCATATATATATATATAATCAATTCAACGTTGCCTTTCGTCACATAAGTAGCAAAAATAAAGGGATGAGTCATAAAACTACACTATTTATTACATTATATTGGTGGCATACAGATAAGACAAAAAAATTAAATTAAATAATAATAATAATAATGTTACAGCTTTTCTTTTTTGTCAATAATTTAATGTTACAGCTTATCCTTTACAACAAGGTGAAATAGGTCAACGGAAACCACGGCATATACTGCTGCTTCTATGTGTGGCGTAGAATAAAAATAAATAGATATACTGAGATTGAATTTTTACTATATTCAGAAATTTTTAAAATAAATTTGAGTAATTAATTACGTATATTATGGTTAAATAATGAGATCAGGATGAGTATTTATTGTTTTTTATTATGGGATTTTTCTCTCTGTATGGTAGGATTTGGAATTTATTATTTTTGTTACATAGATTTTTGCTCTTTCGGTTACGAATTAATTAATGGACCATATATATAATATTTGGATGGCTACCAAAAACTACAACATGCGTCATCATGTGTAGGGGACACTAACCTCTCTAGGTATCGTCGTTATCCATCGTTACCTTTGAATTTATATATAGGAGACATCATATTGTGGGATTTATTGGGATACCATATTGTGGGATCGATTTGGTAGAGATTAATGAGTTGTTACGAAAGATTGATCAAAAGATCGTCTATTATTTAGTAGAGATTATTACAGTGAGAATGAAAAATAAACAAATTTTAAACATTTATGTTAGTTTCACTTTCTTATCCGCGTTTCCTTGTAAAAAAAGGAGGACAACATGAATTTAATTGATTGCAATGTTTTGTAATACAGGTGAGCTAGGTATGTAATTTTAATAAATAACTATCGAATATGAAGTATAATTACTTTTTTTTTTGACAAAAAAAATAAAAAATACAACTACCTTGATAAGAAAAAGAAAGAAAAAGAGCTATCTAATAAAAAAGATAACTACCATAAAATTAATTAAAAAAATAACTATAAAAAATGAAAATTTGTTCTAATTTAATTTTTATTTAACGTCATTATTTAAGACAAGTAAATTTAACAAAAGAAATAATGAAATAACTACAAACAAATAAAAAATTAAACTGCATATTTTTTGACAAAAAAAATAAGAAATAACTATGTTATCAAAAAATAATTAACAAAAAAACAATGTTGTCCTCCTTATTTCTTACCATTTCCAAATTATAGGGCATAACAATGACAATTTATTAATTCAAAATTTCAACACAACCTTTTATACTATTTTATAATCATCATTATTATTATTTTATATGCAAAACAAAATCATTCAATCACATATTATTTTTTCAACTATATATTTTCTTTGATCTTCCAACTATCAACATAAGAAATGAGAACACTAACAAAAAAAAATAATATTAATAAAATTGGAACTATCTTCTTCATTTTTTTTTCAACCATACATCCTCTTTGATCTTTCAACTTTTAATATAAGAAATGAAAACACTAACAAAAAAAAATAATATTAATAAAATTGGAACTATCTTCTTCATTTTTTTTTCAACCATACATCCTCTTTGATCTTTCAACTTTTAATATAAGAAATGAAAACACTAACAAAAAACTAATATTAAAAAAATGAAAACTACCATCTACAATTTTTTTTAACAAAAACTAAAGTGTAAAGACATCACATAGCATAAATGACATCACAATAAAGTTGGTATGAAAAAAATACAAAAAATAATATTCAAAAATAGTACTTATTATTAATAAATATTAAAAATACACAGAATAAATATATATAATTGATGCATAAAAAAATGAAATAAATATATGTCAATGAGAAATATAAAACAAAACACGTAACTAAAATATGACAATAATACATAAAAAAAAAATATTAGACAAATATTTATTATTATTAAATATTTAAAAAAACAATGCAACAATCATCTCAATAATAAATATTAAAAATAACATAAAATAAATATCTGATAGTGATAAACATATATATGGGATGAATATTTAACTTTAATAAATATTTAAAATTAATTAGATAAATATTCTTCACTGATACATTAACACATGTAAAAGTACGATAAATGTATTTATAACAAATAAATATAAAAAAAATATATAAGATAAATATTTATCATTAATATATAAAATAAAATTTTTATTTAAAATTTGAACTACACACTTATAGAAATATCAACAACTCACAAATTTCTTGTTAGTTAATTAATTAAAATATAGAAAAAGAGAATCATATGAATGTGTTTGATTTGTAATGCTTTGTAATAAATTTTTTAAAAACTTTTTTTAGTTTTGTGGTAAAAGAAAAAAAAATAAAAAATGGAAAAACTTCCCGTATGTTTTTCTTTTAACTTTTGCATATTTAACCCATAATTTTTAAAAGATATATCAAACTTTAGCGACTAATATGTAGATATATATGATGGTAGTTAGTATCAATTTAATGAATACAACAAATTATGCTTTCAGAAAAACTCATTAAATAACTTGACAACATAATATATACTCCCGTCTTTAATAAAAAATATATATATTTGATTTCAAATTTGATATATTTTTTTTTAATTGTATTGACTATCAAAATAAACATATATTAGGCCACGTGTGAATTACCTTTTTTTCTGTTACTCAATGTGTGGAATATTTAAACTACAAAATAATATATTAAATCCTCATTAATATTTTGACTGATATTATATATATATGTATAGTCTGAATATTGAATTTCCATATGCTCTTCTCAATTCAAATAAAATATACTTTTATTTAATTTTCTAGTCAATACTTCAATTTTTATAATCAATATTAAATATAAGAGTGTAGTTATAATTAAATATTAAAATACTTCTTCAGTAAGGCTATATTTTTATTAAATAAGATAATTCCGTTATATTTTTATTTTCTAATTTTTTATATTATTATTATTTAATTAATTTTACACAAATTAAAATTAAATATTCAAAACTATTCTACTAAAGACCACGGCAGAATCCATGGATTAACTATTGACGTATTATTTGAAAAAGTTGGTACATAAACATAGGCGAAGAAGAGGGACATGATGCAGGTCTCTTGTTTTTTTTTTTTTTGCGTGGTTCAAAGTTTCAATTTCAACGATTCTGTTTTTTAATGGTCCAGCATGCATGATTCGAGTGTTGGTGTATGTGCGAGTGAAATAGTTTTAGACACGTGTTAGCAGTGAAGGGAAAAACCAACACGTGCTATATGAGTTCTACGCGTACGCTATGCATGTACAATTTGAAACGTAAACTTTATGAACCCATTTTTGATTATATAATTAGAACGGAGTAGAATGCATACAAGATGAAATGAAATTATAGATGCTTTACAATTTACATACCTGATCTGAAATGAAGCTTCGAATATTCCTTCTTCTGAAGAAAATTGAGGAAAAAGCTTGGATCGCTATATTTTCTAGATCTCGTGGCTTTCTTCAACTTTCACACTTTCTCGGCACTTTGATTTTGTGTTATAGTTTTGTATTAAATATATATATAAATAGAGTGTGGGTGTGGGTGACTGGATATTACTGTTGGTATGACGTGTACCGGATGGATAACAGTGCGTGTATTTTATTTCATCTACCCACCCTAACATGTTCTGTACTGTCCACTTTGCAGCCCGTAATTGGGAAAGGTGAATATCTTTTTTTGGATAAATCTTTAAAACATATTAACAATATCCAATCAATTAATTACTATTATTTGCTTGTTAAAAAACAAATCAAATACCAATATTTTATCTTAAGCAAAAAGTTTATTTCATTATTTTAATGAATAAGTTTTTTTATTTAATTAATTTCTTATTCAGTATTTTTTAATTATATCTAGAAGATTTATTAATTGTTGGATTTGATTTATATATAATATTATCCTTCAATTATAACTGTTATATTATTAAAAAATTAGATTTTTTATTATCATATTAAAATTTTAATAAGAACAACACATAACAATTAAATTTTTAATTTGTTAAATATATATTGTTAATATAATTTTTTTAAAACTATTAATTAATTGTAATCGTTAACTTATTAGTATTATTTGATTTTTAATATAATTAATTATAAATTTATTCACATGATTGACCGAATGGATAGAAAATTTTAATTCGATAGTAGATACAAATTAAATTTTGTTTCATTATGATTGAGTTACAATATATTTTCTTTTAAAATGTATAATGCTAATCTATATTTTAATTTATTTAAATAAATATATGTTAATTTTATCACGTTGACTATATTCGAGTTATTAAATTTTGGAAATTAATTTATTCAAAAAATAAACATAAATTAATAAGGTATGATTGTTAAATTTTGAGTTTAACTGAACACTCAATGCAAATAAATAAAAAAATTGACGAAATATCTAATTATATCTTCCGTACTATATAGATACTTATTTATATAAAAAGTTTATAAGTTAACATAAAAAACAGTACTTTGATGGTAAAATATAATTTATAAACGTGTAAAATATTTTCAAACTTAAAGATCAATTAAATGCTTAAATATTTTTGTGCCTAAAAAATTCTTAAATGTTTTAAGTGTGCATCGATTCAAACATTGATGGGCATCACTATACTAAATTCAAATAGAGAACCAAAATCATAACAATTATATATAGGCTAGTAACATTGCAATCTAAATAATGACAGCAAACATTTATTTTAATTTTTGATAAAACAATGAAAGACCGAGTCACTTTGATTCACA
This sequence comes from Cicer arietinum, assembly GCF_000331145.2. Lineage (NCBI taxonomy): Eukaryota > Viridiplantae > Streptophyta > Magnoliopsida > Fabales > Fabaceae > Cicer > Cicer arietinum. The sequence goes on from NC_021166.2 coordinate 3,760,703, forward strand.
TAATAAGATATAAATATTATAGGATATAAAATAAGATACTTATTATAATAACATAATAAATATTGTCTATCATCTATATTTGATAGGTTTTTTATAACAAAAAAAAATTACTATTTTATCTTATTATGTATTTGATATATATCTCATTATCATATTATTATATTTGATTTAAATAATAAAATTATTAGTCTGAACCAAATACATTGTATAACTTATAACATTTTTAATTTTTAAATATTATAAATTAAAAAAATATTAAAATATTAAAAAATTAATAAAATAATTATATTTAAAATAATCTATTAACATTATTAAATAAATAAATAATCATATTTTAAAAAAATTACGAGTAAACAAATAATTCTATGTTATTTATTACATATACTAAATAAATATATAATCTACATTATATGTACACGACAAAACTACTCATATTAAAAAAGTTATATTTGTGTTAAAAAATTGAATTTCTTTTATTTTTTATTATATAATTTTGAATAATATTTATTTAGATTATATAAAATGACAAAAATAATCTTGCAAAAAAATCACAAATATTTTTTAAAATTAATTATTAATATTTTATTTTTAAGTTTATTATCAAATTATATTGTTTTTTAATTTTAATTTATTAGGTTTCAACTTTTATAATTTAAATTGTATTTTACAAGATTAATAAATTAAATTATTATTTTTGTCGTATCTTGTTGATTTCTGACTCAACTCGTATTCTGGATAAATTTTTTAACTATAGAAATATGATAGGTTAGTATTTAAAATTAATTTATCATATTCTATTAATTGACTTTTTTTTTCAATACCCTCTTTTTAATTTTTTTTTACCAAAATACTTTATTTTCATATATACCAAAACACCCCAATTTTTTATACTAACCTATAAGTCGTCTTTGCAAATGGCGACTTCTTTAAGAAAATTTACATTAAAAAAAAATCAATTTCTTTTTTAAATAATATATATATATATAATTAAAATAATTCATAAAAAGACGCAAACACAAATTTTAAATTACATAGATTAAATTTTAAATTACATAAATTAAATTACATAGATTTAAAGTATATTTAGCTGTAGAAAAAGTTTATTGTCTCATGCTCCACGAAAGAATAACAATTTCTGTTGAGACAAAATCTCTCAATTGGTTTTAATGATAACAAAATTAATTAAAAGATTATGATTGTGTTAATGAATAATCTGTGCTTTTGAGTGCATTCATATAAGAAAACAGGTTATCATTCATTAAGGAAAAAGAAGAAAATTCTGAGTTAAATGATAAGTGTGGAAAATGTCGAGGATGGCCTCACAAGCTGGTGAAATTGCAGTTCTGCATCCTCGCAGATTTGAATTCATTAATCAAAGGCATAATAGTATTAAAGAATGAATTATTTGAATTCATTTATCAAAGGCAGAATAGTATTAAAGAATGAATTGTTTGATTCATTCAATAAAGGCAAAATACTATTAAAAATGTTTAAAGAAAGGCCTTTGAAGAAAAGTAGCAAGAATGCAAGAGAAATGTACGAGGAATGATGATCTTAGCATGTGCCTATAGTCAACATCTTGAAAAGCATCCCAAGACTTTATGAAAGCAACTCATCATGTCATAGGCAAAAGGCTATATGTACCATTATGTGTTTTAATAAGATTATAAAGTCAATCTTCAAAAAAGCAACAACAAACAAGTCTTAAATAAATTGATCACATGTCTTAAGGCAAGGAAAGAAGAAAGAAGGTCTTCACGTGAAGCCTTCACATAGCCTTGAAGAAAGGAATGAAAAAGACATCACATGTTCTTACAACGCATTAAATGGAGGAAAGAGAAAAAGCTCACATGTGAAGCTTTATGAAGGCATTGAAGAAAGAGAATGAAAACGACTCTACACAATATTCAAACATTAAAGAAAGGAAAGAGAAAATGACAACACATGTCCCCAAGTGCCAAGAAAACAGTACCTCGTACTTGAACATGGAATGCATATTTTCAAATGAGTTGAATGGCATTTTCGTAAATATGAAGAAAAACCTTGGCATTTCTCAAATGGATTTTCCAACGGTCATAAAAGGCTTGACTTATGAAATGAACATCACAAGACCTCTATAAATTGCAGCAAGCTGATCTTCATCAACACACAACACATTGCATTAAAAAAGATCAAAGATCTTAAAGCTTTCAAGAAGCAACATCCATTATATCTTCATACTTTCTACAAATCCTACATTAGATCTTTGTTAATCTTTTGAGAAAGTATTTAGAATCAATCACTCTCTTATCACACTGTAATTTCCACGTGAGGTACACTTGAAAATATTTGAAATCTGATTGTAAGCTTGGTGAAGCTTGAGAATACACAAGTTGTAATCATCCTCGGTCAGAGGTTGATCTGTTTGAATATTAGTGAAATCTCACAAGGGTGTGAGGATTGGAAGTAGTCATCTTTGGGTGAACCAGTATAAAAACAGTGTGTGTCAATCTTATATTGCTTATTCACTCTTTAACTCGTTTTGAATTTGAAGGTTTTGAAAACCCATCATCGGGTTTGCCATCCTCAGCAAGATGATAGTTTTTAAAACACTTGAAAACTACTTTTAAAACAGCAAAATTCCTATTCAACCCCCCTTCTAGTGATATTTAGCTACATCAATTTCGGTCAAAATGCATGACTTAGTGAGTATTAGATTTATCAACTTCAAATTTAATACTTCATAAAAAAATCAATATATATATATAATTAAAATAATTTATAAAAAGATACAAACACAAATTTTAAATTACATAAATTAAATTAATTAGATTTAAAGTATATTTAGCTGTAGAAAAAGTTTATTGTCTCATGCTCCACGAAAGAATAACAATTTTGAATATTATATTTACCAACTTCAAATTTAATCTTGTCCATGAAATCTCCCAACTTAATATTTAATATATGTAATTTAAAATTTGTGTTTGCGTGTTTTTATGAATTATATTAATTATATATATATATATATATATTATTTATTTTTTTTGTTAATTGAAAAAGAAAAAAAATTGTGAAAAATTATTTAAGGAAATTGTCATTTGCAAAAACGACTTATAGGTAAATATAAAAATAAGGTATTTTTATATATAATTTTAAAAAGAAAATATTTTAATAATTTTTTAAAAAAAGAGATTATTAAAAAACTCCTATTAATTCACCAAACACTGAATTTAATCGAAATAATATAACTATTCATATTTTGTGTCTTATTCTATTGATTAACCCAGTTGTTATTGAGTTATAGTTTTTTATTTCCCTATCATTTGTATTGTTACTATTTACTGAACGTGTTTTCTATTCATCTTATATGGTACGTTGCTTTTAGATATAAGATTTTTTTGGAAATTTTCTTTGTTATTTGTTTTAGCTAACCGAAGAAAAAAAAAAGCAAAAAATCAACGAAAAAATATTTTCAAAGTATTTATAAGTAGAGCTGTCAAAAACCCTCAACTATTAGGCCACATTAATTTTTTTTCTATTAAACTCTTAATATTATGCTCTATATAAAATAATTTTTTAAAAATCTCGGCCCATTATTTCATGGGGCCTAAGAGAGGGGGCTTATAGGCCCTAATATTTTCATAATATTGAGATTTTTTTTTGAAAAATTTTTGAATTTTTTTTTGGAAAAATTTTAAAATATATATTTTTTAAAAAAATTTGTGAAAAGAATAAATAAAAAAATCTCGAAACAAATCGATTTTTTAATCGAATAAAAAAATCAAAATTTTTTTATTGTTGAAAAAATCAAAAAAAATTATTTCTCGAAAAAATTTAAAAAAATATTGATTTTTTTTGAAAACGTGGGTTTATAGTCCCGCTAAGCCCACAAAATTTTAGAGGCTGAGACTTACTTTTTAGGGCCTTTTAAATCATAAATTTTTTTTACCCCTCCATCATGGACTAATAATTAGGGGACTTGTCAAATTGACGGCTCTATTCGTAAGCAAAGCAAAGTAAACTCTATCAGCAGAGATGAAATTATTTGTCATTTGGAAAGGTAATTATTTCATTTTTTAATTATTCATTATTTATTTATTAAATTATCTCATTGTTATTTTAATTCTTTTTATACTTCCTCATATATCTATATTACATGTCACTCTAAATTGTTACGCACATATTATAAATATCGTAAATAAATAAAAGTATTTAACAATATTATAAAATCATTAATTATCGAGCATTGTATATTATTTTGAATATATGATAAAGGGGTTTTTGATGCATATATCATTTTTTGAATTTTTTATCCCAAAATACTATAGTTTGAAAAAAATATACAGAAATGTCCTACTTTTTCGCCCCAATTGCTTATCGCAAGCTGGGGATGCGACCTCCTGAATGAGATTTTTTCTCATTTTAACAGATGGTCGCATGCGAACTTGTACTGTGACAAATTTTTTGTTGTTGCCATTTACAGGATATTTGTATTTATTATTAATTATTTTTATTATTTGAATAATTTAAAAATAATTAAAATATTTAAAAAATCAAAATACTATTATGAAAAATAATAATAATAAATTTAATAATATTATAAATTTTTATTATAATAACAATAATAATAATAATAACAATAATAATAATAGCAATAACAATAATAATAATAATAATAATAACAGTAATAAAATACATTAATAAATAATAATAATAATAATAATTTTTATAATATTCTAAATTTAATAAAAATAATAATAGTAATAATAATAATAAAGTAGATTATATTAATAAAATAAAATTAGTTAAATTGAACCAATAAAATACATTAAATTAAATTAAAAAAAAAAACAGAAAATTGAGAGGAAAAAATACATCAAATTTATATTTTATTATTATTATTATTATTTTCATTAATTTTTGTTTATTAGATAAGAAAAATAAGAAGAATTTGTTATAATAATGTGCCAAAAACGAGGAGGAAGTTGTTATACTAATTTGTCAAATCGGAAGAAGTTGTTATAATAATTTGATAAACCAAACAAATAGGTGTACGTGTGTTCGTGATATTTTCCATAAAATAACAGTGTATTTTCTTAACAACTTCCTCTAATAGTATTTTAATTTTTTGGCAAATTATTATAACAATTTTCTCCTATTTGGCAGGTTATTATAACAAATTTCTCTTCATTTTTTTATCTAATAAATAAAAATTAATGAAAATAATAATAGTAATAATAATAATAATAAAATATAAATTTGATGGATTTTTTCCTTGAATTTTCTGTACTTTTTTTTTAATTTAACGTATTTTATTGGTTCAATTAAATTAATTTTATTTTACTAATATAATCTACTTTATTATTATTATTACTATTATTATTTTTATTAAAATTTAGAATATTATAAAATTATAAGTATTATTTATTAATGTATTTTTATTTTATTATTATTATTATTATTATTATTATTATTATAAAAATTTATAATATTATTAAATTTATTATTATTATTTTTCATAATAATATTTTGATTTATTAAATGTTTTAATTATTTTTAAATTATTCAAATAATAAAAATAATTAATAATAAAAATAAATTTTTTTTAAATGGCAAAAAAAAAAAATCACATAAGAAGGCCGCATCCTCATGATGCTGTTAAAATGAAAAAAAAAATCTCCTTCAAGAGGTCGGATCCCCAGATTGCGATAAGCAATTGGGAAAAAAAAAAGTAGAACATTTCTATATATTTTTTTTCAAATTAGGACATTTTAAAATAAAAAATTCAAAAGAGGGATATATGGATAAAAACCCTATAATAAAGTATGATTGACTTGAAAATGATATATATATATATATGGGTGTGTGTCTGTGAAAAATATAAATTAAAGAAAAATAAAGGATAATAGTATAACAACCTTTATAACTTAAACTTAAAGGAAAAGCGAGAGAGAAAAATTCCTTCAAACATTCGTTTGCAGGCATGGTAAGTACTAAATACACTTTTCTTAAAATAAAAAAATTACTAAATATACCGATTTTCAAATATACATCTTCTATATATAAAAAGTCAAGCTTTTAAATGGGGCCACGTTTATCGAAAAAATCCGATATCAAATTATAAGAAAAAAATCGTTGTGATAAAACGGTTAAAGGACAATTATTGGTTTACAATATAAGTTTTAATAGAAATTATAATGTTACCATGACTGTATTCATTTAACACACTTTTTTTCAAAATAGTAAAAAAAAAATAATCTTCAATTTATAGGAATACACTTTCTATAAAATTGTGATAGAGGTGTAAAAAGTTATGTAGTAGAAATATTGATATTATTATATTCAATATTATATTTTGAATTTGAAATCTCTGTATATGAATTTTTGATGATATGATATTATTATATTTATAAACAAAAATAAATAAATAATATTTTTAATAATTTAATGATTATAATTAATAAATATTATAATTATTTTATATCATCAACATATATAAATTAAATTTATTAATAAAAGAATATGTACGAATCACATATATGAACAATGAACAAGTGATAGACAATATAAAAAATTGATAAATTACAAAATAAAAGAAACATTAAATACGAAACGTTATGTTTTTTTATATATAAGTATATTTTAAGTAATTTAAATTTTATTATTTTTTTGAAATAAAATTTTATTAAGTATGAATTACTCCAAAATATATACTTTTTTTTAATGTTTTTAGTGGATATTTGGTTTTATGATAAAATAAATAAAATTATATTTTATAATTTGTAAAATTATTTTGTTTTACCTCCCCAAATATACAGACTGTGATTGTCCGCAGTCGAAAAAGTATACATTCATGTAGCAGGTAGTTTTGGAAACATTGATTCAAGATCGAACGGTTGATATTTAAAGTAAAATATTAAAATTTTCAAAATCAAAATAAATATTGATTGTCCGATGTTAATTTAATAACTTTAAAAGTGTAACGTCGTGAATGTGGTCTTCATTGACCTCATGGAATTAATATATATATATTTGTTTTTTCCCTTTTAGCTATTTAGACATCTCCGTACAAAAATAAACGCCGATACGACATACTCTTTACGTCACATCAAAACATATTCTATATATGAGACAATATTTGTTCTCTTTTTCAACTATACTAAGGTTTTAGATTAAAACAAAACAAAAAACGGCCACAAGGCATAGCCTAAACTGAAGCACACTCATGGAAGATTTGTCAAAGGTAAAACATCTGATGACTCTGTTTCTAGTAATTGGATTGTGCACCGTTGTTTCAGGCGCAAAACATGTAAACATCAGGAACAAATTAGGATCTGGCAACACCATGACTTTACATTGCAAATCAAAAGATGATGATCTAGGCGAGCATACTATAGCAAACGGTGAAGATTATGGATGGGGTTTCAATGATAATATTTTTGGAACAACACTGTTTTTCTGTAATGTAGCATGGGCGAAAGTTCCGGGGTATTATTTTGAGGCGTATACAACTGCTAGGGATAGTCTACGATGTGAAACTGGATGTTCTTGGATAGTAGCTGTTGAAGGGATTTATGGTTTAAATGGTCAAACAGGGTTGTGGGAATTCATTTACAATTGGCCAAAATGATTAATTCATTCAACGTTGCATATCAATCCTATGGGTAACAAGCAACACTAATTGTACCCTATGAGTTTATTATAATAAAATCATCCCGTGGTTTAGGTTTTTTCAAACTTTTCTCTCGATTATTAGCATTTTTCTTTTCATACTATTATATATATAAAATTTAGCGTGAATGATTTTGACACAAACGATCATGTGAAAGACATCAAAATATATTGTACTCATCTACAGTGTTGTAATTGCTTGGTGACATTGGATACTGACAAAGTGTTGGTTTTATTGGTCAAGGATTCTCAGCTTACTTAAGGGAGTATTCACTCAACAATTTCTCCTACCTTTGACTAACACTTCCCCGATGAATCGAATTCGTTGAAAGTGAATTACTGAGTTAAAATGAAATTGATACAAGAGTTGTTTTGGTTTTTCTAAGCAACAATTGGTACATGATTAGTGATATTGGATAGTAGTAAACTGTTGGTCATGACTCATGAATGAAGTCCTAAAATAACAAAAGATTAGTATCTATTTGAAAAATTAAAAGCCAACATTTGGCCAAACTCTATGATTTGTGGCTTCTCAAAACTAGGGTGAGCTCAACTTTGGGAAGTGAAATTGACACTTCTACCCGCTAATCCAAATAGAGGTTATACGAGTCTTTTCACTTGTATAAGATTTTACATTCATGATTTTTTTAATTTAAATATTCCTTTTTATAAAAAAAGTTAACCAAATATTCTACTTTGAAAAAATATATATTAAAATGTTCTATTTTTTTATTTTAACTTTTTAAAAATTGGAAAAATTGTTAATTAAATTAATAAAAAAGAATTAACATATTTAAAAAATAAAATTATATTAATAAAATTAAATAAAATACATTAAATTAAAAAATAAAATACATCAAACTTACTGCGATTTTAGCTTAACTTTTTAAAAAAAAGGATCTTTAGATTAAAAAATCCTCATATCAATTGTTTGGTTAATTAATAAAACTATTGAGAAACATTAACAGGTTGTCTCCGTCAAAATCTTAAAATATTGAATATATTTATATTTTTTTTATATATCATTCATTTTGTTTCACACTTAAATTCCAAAAAAAAGGTACATAGAATACAAGACAATGTCTGTTTGTTCATTTGCTATTATAATGAAAAAAAGGCATTTAGTGAATAGGTTCCTTTTGTCTTTAATCTTTATATGACAACGACGCCATTCACTTGAGAAGTGAGAAACAAGTAGTAATTTTACTGTTTTAGTTAGAAAAGTGCATGCCTCTGGGCCATCGTAAGGGAAGCAAACATGATTGCTTCACTTGCTGCCAAGGGACAAACCAAGCTGAAGAAGAAAACTTTAACTTCGTTTTGTCCACCCTCAGTTAGAAGCTTCACAGAATCACCCACTTCCTTTCTAATCTAACCTATAATAATAATAAATTAATAATCACTATCTTCCAACTCCACTGCACACTACCCCTATCAAATAGAGATCTATTGGGCCAAACAAGAAATGGAGTGTGATATCAGGGATTATGATGAAGTTGCACGGAGTAGTGGTTGGAAGGTTTTCTGTTAAATAGACAGTAAAATAATGTATGATCAGTGATTTTTCTGTTTTTCTTACTCTGTCAACTTCAAAAAAGTAGATGTCCACAATCAACTGCTTTTAATCAATATCTGATGCAATGCAACAAACAACACTGATTTAGTATTAGAGAACAAAACAGTTCTATTCGAGTCGAGTCCAAACTGCGTCATCTTTGCGACTGCTTTTAGGGTTGATGTGCAAAATTCCTCAATTATCCCTTTGTTTTAATTGATATGAATATTTTCTTTCAAGGCATATTAGTGATTTATTTTTATTTTTCAAGGGCATATTAGTGATTTAATTTTATTTTTCAAGGGCATATTAGTGATTTAATTTTATTTTTCAAGGGCATATTGATCATTACAATCTATTTTAAGTGACCTATTGTTTATTTTTCTTCTTGAGTGTGCACGCCTTGTATTCTGATTCTCTTTTCACTTGCAAGGAAGCCTCTGTTCTTCTTCTTTTGGATAGGCCACTGTTTTTCTCTGTGTTGGTTTCCTTTCCTCTGCAAAGTACTCAACAAATGGCATCATCATCATCATTATAATGATCCACTATCTCTGCCATTTTTCTTAATTTTGAGTATTTTTCTATTTTTGAAGATTAATGTATCCTATTGGAATTGAAATTATGACGTAATGTTTAATCTAAAAATATGCGTTTTGTCAATTGAACTAAAGACCTAATAACTTATAGGAATATTTAGTCTTTGCAATTGCCATCAGCTATAGCAGTTTTGAAGTCCAGCACTGAAGCAAGCTGAGATTAACAGCATATACTAGTTTATAAGTAACTAATCATTATGAAAAGTATCCTCAGCCACCATTGGTAGAAAATTCAATCAGTCACTACAAGACAAGAACAACTATTTCATCGAAATAACCAACAAATTAATAGTTCTAAAACAATTAAATCCATGACATCCCCTTTCCTTTACATATTTAGAATTTACAATCAAGGTTGCAGAAAATAAAAATTTAACTACAATATTAAAACTTTGTAGTACGATAGCCATAGAAACAAAATTGTAGCAGAAAATCACATTGAACCATAAACTATATATTGAAACTTCTGAAAACTCACGGTTGCCCCTGGGTCAACCAAACAAATGCCAAACTAAATTGCAAGAAAATGATCCATTGTCCAGAGTACACCAAGAAATCATGTAATGTAATGTAATTTACCTAAATTGACATAATAATTTGTTGCAGTATCATCAACTCATAGTTGTTAAACAAGAAACTTATATCCACTTAAGTGAAAAACTATGGATATAATCTAACACTATGTGCTAAATTTCCACATCCAATTGAAAATTGTGTAATCATTTGTTAAAATTTTACTTCTATCATCTTGATTTCATTTCATTTTGTCATCACCTACCAAATCTCTGAATTCTCCGGCGACGCAATTCATCCAAAGGAAGACCATCAGAATCATAATAATCACGGTCATTGAGGTTCCATTGAGAAGAAGAAGAAGATAATCCAGTTTCACTCCTACTAGTACCACACATCTCACACACACTCAACAAACCAGGATTGTCATAAGTACAAGCTTGACATCTCCATTCAACAGCACGCCGAGCAGCATTCCTG
>NC_021166.2:3771527-3779025 GCF_000331145.2 Cicer arietinum
GATTACCACCACCAACAGTCCCCCTACCGGTAATCCTCCCCCTCCGAAACCGAAACAAGTCACGTATAAACCTCACAGGCCAATTCAACACACCATTAAAACCCCTAACAATATAACTCAACAGATTCGAACCGGAACCAGAATAAGCACGTCTCAGCCGAAGATAAACAATTCCTGCGAGGATACCACTAAGATGACCGAGAAAAGACACACCAGGTACAATCATTTGAATAAGAATTAACTCAGCCCAAGCAGCATAACGAGATGGTAATAGAACACCATGAACGTTAGTGTAACTATCTGACTGTGAATTAAGAACAACTTTCATTGCAAATAAAACGCCGGAGAAACCAACGGAGTATTCGTAATAGTAAGGTCTATCATAATCAAATAATAGAAGCAACGATTTGGATAAAATTAGGGTTATACTTTGTGATAAAGCGAGGAGAGAAGCTACCATAGAAGCGAATTGAAGACTTCCCATTGAAGTTTCTAACTGAATCCCTTTCCAGAGAAGTGATATCATGTTGTAAACAAGATGAGGTTCTCCGATATGGTAGAACGCCGATAAGAAGAATCGCTTTAGGTCTTTGTTCTGCGAGAAAAGAGGAGATTAATTAACTGATTAATTAATTGAATGGATGATGATTAATTTAATTTAATTGAATTGAATACCTTGAGGATGAGGTGGGAGTTGAACCAGACTTGATCGATGGAAGGAATGATGGAACGGAGAAAAGAAGGTCGGAGATAGATGAGGGTGTTGGCGGCGATAAGGGCGGCGGTGACGGGAGGTTTTGAGTCCGATCTGTGATATTCGGTGAAGGTGTGAAGAGCTAGCAATGGGAGCATTCCCCTTGAAGTCGAAACTCTTCTCCCAAAACTTGCTTCCATTTTTTTGTTGTTGAAAATTGCAGTGATATGATTCCACGAACACTTGGCGATTGAATTGATTTTGATGGTGGAATTGATAGATACCAATTTTTCTATTTACGCCTTATTGGCAAAGAAACGAATATTATCGTTGCGCAAAGAAACTTCTGGATCCTTCCTTTCGTTTTCTGCTACTTTCTTCGCGCCGCATTCCTCTTCCGCTCTACTGTTGACACAAATCTCAAACTGTTTTTCATTTTTTTCCGTTACTATAATATTAGATAGATACATATTACAATATTATTCATTAATAACAAATTTAACATGCTTAATTCACTGAAAAGAAAAGCCTAAATTACGTTTTTTACTCCCTTATAATGGTTCCTATCAATGAAATAAATATTTCATCAAAAATCCTTGTAATCGTTCCTATGAATGAAATAATTTCCCATAATTTCTCATATTCTACAAATACTTTTATTCTCATGGAAGGAGATCACAATAAAGGTTCTCATGAAGGTGGTAATAAAATTGATGTAATCACCTAAATATCGATTTATTTCAACTTGGAATACAGTAAGTCTTAGCCAAAAGATTTTTTTTGAAATACTCAATAAAAAATTTTCCATTATTATTTGTACAGTAACTTTTTCATTGTAATTTTTTTACACCCATATCTTTAATTTAATAAGATAAGTGGGGTCAATTATATTTAATTTTTACATGTTTAGTAATTGCTTTTTATTTTTGAGGAATTTACTATTAACTACTACTTAGATATATGCTACACGCAAAAACTCATATATATTGAGTGAATAGATAAATACGTCATTGAATTTGTATAATTATTTAATTTAGTTTTTGAATTTTAAAAAATAATAGTTCTAAATGTTGAAGTCAATTTAATTCTTCTTTTTTTAATAATCATTTCATCCTTCCATGTAATTTTATACATTAGCGTGACCGCTTCCACACATGTAACGAATAAATTGATATGAAAATTTTCTACTATAAATATTTATGAGTTACTTTCCTTCAATTCTCAAAACTAATTACTCAAAGTAATTTAGTCTCATCGTTGAACTCTTGTTTAACATATCACACATAATCATAGAGAATATCTTTAGTTAATGAAAGAATGAAAGTGTCTGGATCAATTTATTTAATCGTTTCACTCAGTCTATATTATAATATACCTTTGTTTAACAGTTATCTTAAAAAAACAAAATCAAACTGGAGTGATAAAATTACCGTCATACATGTCAGAATACATTTGACAGAAAAATAACGTGAATCGAAGTCAAAAAATTATAATTACCAACGGAAACAACTTCATTTATATGTTTTTATCCATCAAATACATTAAAACACAAAGCAATAAACATCAGCACCAGTGGTCTAGTGGTAGAATAGTACCCTGCCACGGTACAGACCCGGGTTCGATTCCCGGCTGGTGCAATTTGTTTTTGTTTTTCCTGTAGCATTCTTTGCCTTGCCTTATAAGCTGTGAGTCGTGTAGTAAAACTTGATCATACGTTTATTTAATTTAATCTCATGAAGAATATGACATAAAGCAAGATGATAACTATGCAGCTTCAGCAAATCCTACACGGAGATTACCATAATCAAAAACTGTATGGTATGCCCCTAGAAATAGATCGCCAAGAACCCTGCATTGCCAACCGCACCCCACAACAGTCACATACACTTTGAAAATAAATATGGAATATTATTGTAACTTATTTATAAGTATGTAATAATACTATAATAATTTATTACCAGAGAGGACCCTGTGGAGGTGGCACATCTATAGCAACAAAACCACCATAGCAGACAGTTGAACACCCTTCTTCAACTCTTAGGATATACTGAAAATCACAAAAAATATAAAATGAACGTTAATTAAATGTCTATACTGTCAATAACAAACAATGAAGGGAAAATTAAACCTGTTCTGGAGAGAGAGGAAATGTCTTGTTTCCAATTGTGAATGTAATTTGTGGCATTGTGGCAACATTATCACAGTCTATAAATGATTGTCCCACTGGATTTGGAAGCTTCTCACACAACTTTTACAAAAATATATTCAAAAATGAAAAAGCTTGTTAAGTCTTTAATTGGAAAATTCTAATCTATTATATATATGCAATAATGAATTACCTCATCTATGTATTTTAATATTCTCTCCCTTGTATTTCTCTGCTTAAGCTGAACCTGAATCCAAAACACAATCATATCGCATAAAGTACATAAGGGACTCTCCTTAGTGTGTGACTCATCCCAATTTTCATTGTCTACCACTGTTTCAATAACATCACTGCATTCCAAGTTAAAATTTTGTTATAACAAATGAATGTGTGTCAAAATAATCAAGAGGAGGAAATTGAAAGAAAATAATATTATTGTACTTCATTCTATGTGATCCATTACGCGAGCAAAGTCCAATGTCCACGCATATAATTTCAGGTCTTAACTGAAAACATAAGAATGGTTAAATTAAATTCCAATGATAATCATTTTTTAGTATGAGATTAAAAGGATTAGGAACAAACCCCGGAAGTTATGAATTCCCATATTGAATCGCCGTAGTTATGTATGATGTTTTTACATTCATAACTAACATATCCTTCTGCTCCAATGGCATGGTTAATTTGAGTCACAACACTCTGCAAACAAGAATTAAGTAAGAAAAATATATCAAATTAATAAGGGTAACATAAAAAAAGTAACAAGATAGAAGTATAATGGTGCAATATCATACTGTTGGACCAGCAATTAAAGATGTGCCTGAATCAATAATGGCAGCACAACCACCTTGACATAGCCCTATAAATAGATTCAACATTTATATCAGAAGTTTAGTATATGTGGAAATGGTAGAAGTAAACAACCAAGAGTACAAAATTCAATGAAAATTAAACTATCAAATGTTTAGGAAATTAAACTAGCAATATGTAACTTTCTGATCTCATATAAATTTGAGCAATTTTAATCTTTAGTACATATATAGTGGCCGCTCATAAGTCATAACAAAAAGAAACAATGAAAATTCAAGGCATATATAGAAAGAATGTGAAGGGGGATATAAATGCAAGAGAACCTGTTGAATTGTTTGCAAGTAGAATGTCTCCAACTTCAATCTAAAGATGAAAACACCAAAAAGTCAATGCTGACATGGTTGATGATACAAATCACACATAAATGAATTTAGTTTTTAATAGTATCTGATGTCATATTAAATTTTTATATTGAACTTATTTCATTTTGTAAAACTGAATTGTAAAGTAAAGAATATGACTATTTATAAACTATTTTCAGGCCTTATTTATTGAAACATAAAATACCTGCCAATAGCCATTTTGAGAAACTGGAACATAAGTGTGGTCACCCCTAAAGTGTCTCCAGTCAATACCACCAAACACAATCTCACCGCCTATCTTTGCTCCTGGGTCTTGGTTTAGCCAAAGTGAGAAAATCTTTTGAGTCATGTGCCCTTGTTCTATCATATTATACCTGTATTTATTAAGTGTACGTTTAGTTTAACTTTTGGATGAGGTTAAGTTGATTTTAGAGGTGTAGAATTGAACTTGACATGTTTGGATATGTTCGAGTAGAATTGATTATGTTTCCATAACTAACTCTAACTTGAAGTTAGAGTTTATAGTTTTTACCTCTACAATTGATTTTTACAGTCAAATCACTTTTACATGAATGTATCAAAACATAAATCACTTTACATTTAAATCACTTTACATTTAAATCACTTTTATTCAGAATCAATTTTGCAAAATCTATTAATTCAAAATAAACTTTTGTCACTGCAAAACCAAACATACTCTAACAGAAATTTGTTTGAACTTATAGGCATTGACCTATTTTCAATCAGTATGAAAGGGAAAATCAGATCAAACATAACAAGTTTTATAAACATAAATGGATTTATAAGGTTTGAGTTATGTGCTATAAGGTACCACACTGGTGTGACTTGTCCAACTGAAATATCCTGGAATCCAAGTCCAAGTATCCCATCAAAATGCATTGCTAAAAATTCCAAAGACCCTTCCTTTGTAATCTCAGCAAATTCCTGTAGGATCAGAAGTAAGTCTAGCCACAAGTTTAACCATAGTACAAACATATTTGAACATGATAAAACTCAAACAATCACAAAATTGATGAAAAAGAAAGAGTCAAAAACATTGATTGACCTGATCTCTGATGATGATATTCCCAATTTTTAAATGATCTTGGCTGAAAAAGCCAGGAATGTGTCCACGGCCAAAAGGGATTTTGCAAGACGTTCCTGAACATTTTTCCAAAACAGAAGGTTCTGAATATGAATATTATAACCAAAATCACTTTACATAAGTTGTTTTCAAAAACTCTCTCTAAGAGTCTCAGAAGTGCTTATATAGCTCAAATAAATCAATCATAACAAATCCTTTATATTAAATTTCATGCCAATCCAAAGTTACCTATTTTTGTATAGGTGCTAGACAACTTGGACCTATACTTGGAATGAATGTAGCAAGCAATCTGCATATGTAGTGATGATACTCAATTACTCATATATCTTGATTTTGAAATAAATTTGAAGAATTGAAGGAGTGTTTTGTTAGATGATTGTGAAACTTACAGACAAGATGCATTTGGAAGATGGGACCCAAAGATTGGAGCTACCAGTGTCAAACACAACTTTAAAGATTTGAGGAGGTGAACCAATACCAATTTCACCAAAATATTGTGCATCAAGATAATTCTTCAGATACACTACATCTGTTGTTAGATGATTATTACTATTAACACCCCCTAATTCTGTATGATGAACGACCTTCTTGATCATAGCAGAATTTAGGGTGTTAATGTTTAAATTCTTCCTTTTTAGGCTAACCCTCATCAACCCATCATCAAAATTTGCAAAAGTCAAATGATCAAACCATGCCCACAAGCACATAACGGTTAGCAAATACTTCAAACACCCCATATTTTCAAGTCATATAATCCAATGTTTCATTGATGTTCATATATTATATATATATAATAAATATAAGGTTCCTTCCAACCAACATAAATATTAACCACCATTTATTACTCCTAAAAACAACATATTGCTCGCCTGTATTTTGTTTTCCAGTTTTGATGCTGCAAAGAAACAATTTACACTTGCATGTGGAAAGCATTGGGTAGTTTCGTGTAGCATAATAAATTCAATATGCGAAATTCAAGTACGGTAAAGGAAGTAGCTTCCGCATACAGTACATGAATGGAGTAGATTGTATTAGGGAATTCTCTTCCACTTACGCACCACAAATATATGTTTCTTCTACGCCTATCATCGTATCTACTTACAAAAGCTGTTTGTGTTTGAAAGAGTTAATTAATTTTAATTGTTTTTAGCTCATTTTTCAGAAATCACTACTTTAATTGTATTTTTAACTTTTTTTCACTACTTTAATCATATTTAAATTGTTTTTTTTTCTTTCTAAAATTTGTGTTAATATTTTTTAGTTTTTGAACTCTATAATGCATGTGAACTTTTAGTAGTATTTTTTAGATTGTTATAGTTTTCTAATAAAAAAAAAGTATTGAATCGTGTACACTTGGTCTGTTTATTGAGATTTATGGCTGACTATATTACATAGCTATGAATTTAAAATTTATATAGAATTTTGTGTGCTTGATCGTTGTTCGATAATATATCATGTTAATAATTAAGGATTGAATTGGTAAAATTAATAATCAACAATTAAATTGGTAAAATTTATCGTTGATATTAAATTATTAAGTGAAATAACTCTATCTTCTCTCTAAAAAGGATCAATCGATTCTAGTTTGATAGTATCTCTAAATTGACTCTTAATTTAAAAATTAATTTATAATTATAATTAATGGCTAATAATTCATCCTTTAAGGTTTCACTACTCCTTAAACTCGCCTTTGCTAATAAATTTTTGAAGTCAATAATATAAATTTCGAATTTATACATTCAATAACATAAATTTTAGAAAATGATATGGACACATGATAGTATGACATACCATAATTTAATTGAAAAATATTTAAGTATAGTTGAATAGTTGACATTAAAAATGTGAATTTAATAAATTTGTCTTATATGTTATATCAAATTTTAAAAATTAATTACGAATAACAATTTTTTTTTTAATTTTGTGTATGTTTAGATCTTAAAAAAAATTTGTACAACCAGTTAACCTTGTAAATGTAAAAATAACAATTCACTAATTACAATTTAATTACCATGTTTACATCTCAAAAAATAAAAAATACAAATTTAAATAAAAATTATTATTATTATTATTAGCATTTAAAAGATATTTTATTTTTATTTTGTTAGAGTTCACTTTAAATCTAAAGAAATGATGGACAAATCCATACGATAAAAAGTTAAGTTTACATAAAAATCATTAATGATTTGATTCAAGTACTGAACAACTTGAAACTTCAGCTTCATAAACAAATGGTTAGAGGTTCCGTCAATAGGAATCCATCTTGTGTGATATCTAATGAGTTTCTCACAAAGATCTGTCCCGACTTAAATACGCATGAATATTTCATATATATATATATATATATATATATATATATATATATATATATTATATAACTG
>NC_021166.2:3779053-3782174 GCF_000331145.2 Cicer arietinum
TATTTATATATTTTATGCAGCTGCTTAAATGAACTTTTTTTTTTTTTTTTATTTCTTTCCTTGAGGTAATCCTATTCAATGGATACTGAACACTAAAATTAAATAATGAAAATTCAAACTCAAGTTGACCTTATACAGAAGTCTAACTCATTCCATTAAAGTCAACTTTCTTTGATGTATTTAAATGAATTTTTTTGTTTCTTATTTTTATTAAAACACAAATTTACTTTTCTTATTTCTAAAATCAAGACTCTACTCTCCATATTACATGAATTTTTTTATAATGTATTATATTTACTAATGATAGAATATTACTAACATAGACTAGAAAAACGAATTTAAAAAAAAATTATTTTATCTAAAAATATTTTTGAAAAAATATGTTAGTAAGAGAGTTTCTTAGAAGATCAAATCAAAATTTTCATCACTAAAATTATGTTTATTAATAAAAAACTAAAATAACATTCAATCAAAATAGACAGAAAAAAGTGCATTCATATCTAAAAAAAATGTTTACATAAAAAAAATCAAGAGAGATCCTCGATTCCAAACTTGAGCCTGTAGACTAAAGCCGCAGTGAAAGTCACAGTTGTACAGTGAAACGGCGTCGTTGGTCGGGGTTGATGCGATTCCACTGCAATGGAAGAACAACGGAGAAAGAGTGGAAGGTGGGGATACATATGGCCGATGTGGATGACACTGTTACTTCACCTCCTCGCTATTATTCTATTCACCACCGGCTTTCTCCTCACCAGAACCGAACTTCCTTACTACAGCCACTGCACCGATCTTTCCAATTCCCCATGCTTCCCTCCTTCTCCGAATAATAACGGTTCCTGCTGGACCAAACCTTCAATTAACCGTCTCGTCATTATCGTTCTCGATGCTCTCAGGTACACACACGCGCACACACCTATATTCAACACTTCACACGTGTGCCTTACAACTATTAACCATGTTTAGTGCCTTTCAGATTTGATTTCGTTGCTCCCAGTACCTTCTTTGCAGGTTACTTATCTCTATTATTACCACTTCTAATGTATTGTTCACCTTCATATTTGTTTATAATAATTAAGTTCATTTACATTATATTTATGTATATTGATTTTATGTCACAGAATCAAAACCCTGGATGGATAAATTGCATGTTTTGAATAACATGTCATCTTCACGACCATCCTCTGCAAGGATTTTTAAAGCTATTGCTGATCCACCTACCACAAGTTTGCAGCGCTTGAAGGTCTATTCAATTTCTTTCTAATTATCAAATCACAATTTATGATTAAATTTGGAGTAAATGAGCATTTTAGTCATTGAAATTGTAAGGTTAAGTCAATTTAGTCCTTCCAATTTGAAATTTGTGAAATAACAATTTAGTGTCTTAAATTGAAAAATTTTAGTCAATTTAGTCATTCTTTTCAAATTTATCAGTACAATTTTAGAGGTTCTATGCTTGTCTTGATATAACATGAGACTATTCAAGTCAATATGTTAGTTTTTCTTTGATTTTTATGGATGTTTACTAAAGAGATATTTTGATGGAGGGACTAAATTAATTGATGTCCTTTGATTTAAGGGACTCATTTTCTATTTTTTAAATTTGAAGGATTAGATTATTCAACCCTTATAATTTCGAGGACCAAAATGCTGATTTACTCATTAAATTTGTAATGTACTCTTACCAGATTATTATGACTGTGTATACTCTACAATGGATAGGATATGATTTTTGATGTTTCAATGTTTGAGCTGATAGTTTTCATCCGTTTTTCGATAGGGCTTGACAACTGGTGGACTTCCAACTTTTGTAGATGTCGGTAATAGCTTTGGTGCACCTGCTATTGTCGAAGATAACTTCATTAATCAGGTGCTTTTTCTTTTCGATTTTTACTTGCCTAGAGTTATCGTTTTAAATATTGGTTTGGTTCAAGATTAAAACTTGTCCTTGTGTTTCTATATTTCTGAGTTCGATTTACCAACAAGGCAATTACATCCAATTTTAATTCCAAATACATATATTATCTACAGTTGTTTCAAAATGGGAAGAAAGTTGTTATGATGGGGGATGATACATGGACACAGTTATTTCCTCATCATTTTGAAAGATCCTATCCATATCCTTCTTTTAATGTCAAAGATCTTGATACGGTAGGCTTATATTCTGTTGAATTTGACTTTGGACTGACCTTGTAATCCTTGCAATACATGTTAATTGAGTAGTATTGGTTTCCATCGTTTCGTTTGCTCTATCATTTCAACGACTGTGATATGACATTGCTTATTTTTAAGGTTGATAACGGATGCATTGACCATTTATTTCCATCCCTTTATGAAGACGATTGGGATGTTCTTATTGCACATTTTCTCGGAGTGGTATGTTTGATATCATTTCATATTATACATCTAATAGTCATGATATCCATATTCTGTATCCTGTTATTCCCATTCTCACTCTTCATCATTAGGATAGGAAATGTCACCATCTTCTGTATTTTCTTTTTTGGTTTAGGATCACGCTGGACATATATTTGGTGTTGACTCCACTCCAATGATAGAGAAATTGGAGCAGTACAATAACCATTTAGAGGTCAGTTTTGGTAATTCTTCCATATATCCATTGTTCTACCCTACATGTTGTCTGTTCCTTTTCAGTTTTCACTATGTTGGTTTGCATTTTTTGTGTTAATTAGCGAGTCTTTTATGGCCTATGCTTTCTGCTTCTGTTGTCTAATCATTTTTTTGTTATATGCTGTTGACAACTTCATGGGTTAATGGTATCTCTCCTGTGCTTATGGTTGTCTGATCCCAATATTGTTGTCTTTTACTTGTCCATTTTAGTTGGTTTAGTTTTTACTGATTCCCATGCCTGACTAATAATCAAACTAACTTAAATTGCTTTAGAGAGTTATTGAAGTGCTGGAAAATCAGTCTGGACCTGGGGGCTTACATGAAAATACTTTGCTTGTGGTAATGGGTGACCATGGACAAACCCTAAATGGTGATCATGGCGGTGGGAGTGCCGAAGAGGTTTGTGTCACAAATATGGTATCTGTTGATATTATTTTCTTGGTTAAATATATTTCCCCCCCCCCCCAATTTTAATATGGCACACCTCTTGCAG
>NC_021166.2:3782220-3855078 GCF_000331145.2 Cicer arietinum
GGTTCCAAATATGGTATCTTTTGATATTATTTTCTTGGTTAAATATTTTTCCCCCCCCCCCAATTTTAATTAGGATCACATCTTGCAGGTGGAAACTGCCATTTTTGCCATGAGCTTTCAGGAGCCTCTTTCTTCTGTGCCACCAGATTTTGACAGTTGTACTTGTCAAACAGATTTGGTATTTACTATCCCTTTGTTTGAAAACATGCATAAACATGTTTGTTTGCTGGCGGCTCTAAGAGACTTTATGACTATTTTCAACAATATTTTTTCTTTTCTTCTCCATGGTAACAGCCCCTAGTGTTATGCTAGAAGGGTCAAGATGGAAAGCACGAGTAATTTATAAAATTGGGAATGACAGAATAATGCATAATTATGATATGGATGAATAAACAATTACAGAGCCACAGGAAAAATGTATCATTAAATACATACAGGTATCTATCTAACATATCTAAGTCAATGGATATGCTTGGATAAATTATCATTTGTACACTTGGGCAGTGTGATCTTGTTACTCTACTCTGACTCTCAAGATCATGAAACTAAGTTAGATCTTTATAATTATGTGCTTGAATTTTAACTGTTTTTTCTGGCTAAATTACCTATCTTGTCTTTCATATCAGGATGGCAAGAATGTCTGTATCAGCTCTATGCAACAGGTCAGGAAAACATTCTGTTTAAATGGTATTTTGAAAACCGTTTGTACAATTGTTCAAGCCCTGTATTTATCCCTATCATCCTTTACAGCTTGATTTTGCAGTAACAATGTCAGCGTTGCTTGGCATACCTTTCCCTTATGGAAGGTGCAGTGTAAGCATCCTGTCTATGTTACTATTGTCTTCTTTGTTGTTATATTTGTCTATGTAAATAATTAGATGTAATGCATTCCTTAACCTGCCTTCTAGATTTCTCACTAGTTTGTTACTTTTTGGGATGAGCTGTGGGTAAAATGCAAGGATATTTTGGTCTCATAAGTAATGGGTCTGGAAACATATGTACCTATTGTGTATGGGTATAGACATTAAAGTTGTTACCAATGCAGTTTATGTCAAGTACCCCTTTGTTTTTAAAAAAAAATTGGGTATAAGCATGGGTACTCTAGTACTTCAACCAAACTCTACCTATTGCCACTCCTATCAGAATAATCTTTCTGCTAAGCCATGTTAATTGGTCACTTCGCTACATCGTTGTCTCTATATGGACTGAATCCTATTCTTGAATCATTTCCTCAATATGGAATCTTCTATTTTGATGTTTGGTTTTGCATTTCTTATGGCATGGCAAATTGGCAATATGGCATCATGCGGTATCCCATTGTTATAGAATTTTCCTTACAGGATCTATGTTAAAGAACTCACAAGGTAATATTTTTCATTCTTCAGCATTGGTCGCATCAATCCTGAATTATATGCTTTAGGAGCTGGGAGTTGGAAATTTGATGCCTCACAAAAGCTGCCAGAAGTAGATATCTGGATGAAAAATTATGCTAATGCACTTTGCATCAATACTTGGCAGGTACTCGTTGAATAATAGGCTCTCAATTTCAAATTACTATTTCTACAATTTGCCACTCCTTGTATATTTTTTGGCTATAAAATGGTGAAACGGACCTTGATGGTGCACTTAAAAAAGTTTGGATATCTCTCTATCCTGGTTGCCGCATTTGCTCTTATTTTATTTTACCTTGGGGATATTGTTGACTTCAAAACTCAATAATGTCTCTCATTTAACAAATTACTGATTTTAAAGATCTCAATGTATATTTGAAAAAGGATTTATGCTGGAATTTGATAGTTGATACCACAAGGCTGCCCAAACAACTAGACAGCCAGTAGAGTAGTAGACTATAAAATGTAAATAATTTCCAATGACAGAACCAAATTATCTTTTCTCATTTGATGCTACTAGGATTTCCCAGATTAAAAATTGTCTTTTGTTTTATATGAAAAAAAAATTCTTTGGCATTTTTGTAATGTAAGTAAAGTTTTTAGTTTCACTTTGTTACATTCTGCTAGAGTACTGGGCATGGGTGGACCAGCTATTGGGCTCTAAACATTGGAAGCCCGGGACATGGAAGGATTATTCGTACAAAATAGAAATGCTTAAGGAGAGGGAATTGGTTATTAGTGCCGAACATAAGTAGTGAAGAGGGAGGAGGGGTAAAGGGTAAGCAATGAGTTGTTTGTTTGAAATTTTTTCTCTGAGAATGTTTGCTGTAGGATTATTGGGGGTCTCTCTTCTGTAATAGCTTTTTTTTTTAATCTATATAATACAGCTTTCTATTTCTCTAGAATTAGGTTTCTATCACATTCTAGTTTTTTTATGCTTTCAAGAAGACTTTTTATATTTCAAGAATAGAATCTTGGGCTTTATTACCATAACTTTTTTGGTATTTAATTTTGGAAATTGCAAAAAATATATATAAGCATAAGGAAGAGTGTGCACGTGTGTGCGAAAGACATCATTTATTCATTTCAATGGTGTGCTTTTTTAGGTGAAGAGATATATAGATGCTTACTCAGCTTCATCGGCAGTTGGATTTTCCCATGATGACTTATCCCGAATAGCAAGTGTGTATGCTCAAGCAGAGGATCATTGGTTGCACTCCACCAAAAAGCTTCTGCTTGATAGACACAATGACAGTGATGTATTAGTGCCTGAACTTAAGAGGCAAATTGATGCGTACTTCAAATTTCTAACAACAGTTGCTGAGTTAGCTCGGTCTAAATGGACCGAGTTTGATTTAAAAATGATGGGAACTGGCATTGGAATCATGTTAATATCACTTATATTTCAACTTTATGCTATTTTAAGGCCGACCAAACAGCATGATGTAAATTTGTCATCATCATCCGGAAATTCTTCAATCATTACTTCCTCAATTTTTACAATCTTTTTACTGGCAATACACTCATTCAGTCTCCTTTCGAACAGTTATATTTGTAAGTGAAATTTTTCACATGCTTTCCACTTCGAATATCGCAAATGTTTAGAATTCATAGTCATTATGTGTCTCACTTGAACTTTGTTGTCAGTGGAGGAAGGTAAAGTAGTAAATTTTCTTTTGAGCACATCTGGGATTGTGGCATTACGCCAATCAGTCATCAAGGAGAAGCTCCTAATAGAAGTATGTGTTCAGTTTAGTTTGCTTTCTTCTTTTGTTTAAAAATAAGTATTATCTGTAAACTTACTTGCATGCTAAGGTGTTTGTGCCTATAGAAGTTTTATTGAATTCTTTTGGAACATGTATAAAATTTCTGCAGAGCATTGGGTTCCTTCTTTTGAGCACCCTATGCCGATTTGCCATTGAAGTTGGGCTGTCCAAGCAGGCTGCAACATCTGCTTTCATGAAAGACTACAGTTCATGGATTGCCAACATAGCATCAGATTTACTTGTTTGGGACTATGCATCAAAAGTTATACCAATGCTGGTTTTGATTCTGTTAGCATTTTGGCTTTACAAGGCCACCAGATGCGGCTTCTTTGATTGGCCACGGAAGTATGTCATTCTGGGTACTATTTTGAGTTATATGCTAATAATTGTGCATTGGATCACAGACAGTGACGGGTTTGGTGTAGCACTGACGGCTGAAAGCATTGGAAGAAATTATATTCCTAGAATTGTTTATGCTATTGCTTTGGGACAATTGTTTTTACTGTCATTTGGTCAACTATTTAAGCGTAACTGTTTAGATTGCAAGACAAATTTAGTTGCAAAAACAACAGCCATGTTGTCTGCATGGAGTCCAACTGTCATTCTTCTTTCCGGAAAACAGGGTCCCATGATTGCCTTTGCATCCATAGTTGGAGGTGCTCTTTATTTTTTATGTTCATATGCTGTATACTAAATCTCTGTACATAATTCTTCAGACACTTTTCTGGCATAGCTTTTTTTATGCTGTTAATATTTGTAGATTAGCATCGGTTTTATCATTTCGTTTTACTTAGAAATATGTTTCTTGTCTATGAATTTACCTTCCAGGTTATTGTATTATGAGGTTGGATAATATAGAAGAATCTAACAAGAATAGACCTGGGAGAAGTTTTTCTATTATGCAATGGAGCCTCTTCGCCACATGTCTCTTTTTTTGCAGTGGTCACTGGTATGGTGCAACTTTCATAGTTTAACTTTTGGAGTGATAACTATCATTTCTTTTCAAAGATTGTGTATAACTTCACAGCTTTTTGGTCTTGCATTCTGTTGGTCTTTTTCAGGTGTGCTTTTGATGGTCTCCGCTATGGGGCTGCATTTATAGGGTAAGCAATATATTATTGAGTGCTTATTATTTTTTATGAGTACATATCAAACATTTAAGATAATATTTGGGAAACTCTTGCACAACTAAACAAATGTAACCATTGCAATCTGGAATGATAGGTTATTGGCTTTTAAAGAAATTTAATCTCTTTCTGTTTTTACTTTTATTATTATTTCACTTGGTAAATCAATCATCTAAACACTAACTCATTTTCAGGTTTGAAGAGTTCTCGCTTGTTCGCCAAGCAATCCTTCTTGCAATTGATACCTTTGGTTTTTCTATTATCCTTCCAGTATTCGGACTCCCATTTCTTGTAGTAACCAAGTATCAAAATAATCTTGGAAAGCATCTTCTTTTCACACAATTATCTCAAGTGAGAATTCTCCTTTTTGTAAATCCATTACTTGATCACTGAAACCTTTGCTTGTGCAACACAATGACCATTCTCTGTTTTATAATATAGATGTATACAACATATGGGCTCATAACAGCAGTTATAAGCACTTTCACTATACTGTGTGTCACAATTCATAGGCGGCACCTGATGGTAAATGGGCTTATTATTTATTTCAATAATTTTCACCTATCCAGTATAGTATACTAAATGCACATTCCTATCCAGTATAGTATACTAAATGCACATTAATATTAAAATTTGCAGGTTTGGGGTTTATTTGCTCCGAAGTTTGTTTTCGATGTCTTTCAACTTATTCTTACAGATATCTTGATTTGTTTGGCCTCAATTTACTATTTTGACCAAGGGGATGATGATCTGGAACTGAAATCGTCAGACTGCTAAAGAACACACAATGATCAATTTTCATTTTTTTTCATATGCTTTCGAGTTTTCATAGCGTTGTACTGTCGATTTATTTTAGATTGATATGTATTTGTGTTTAACATAGCAAAACTGTAAATGTATGTGCTAGCACATGGACTTCAATTTTGTACTCTTCCATTGCTGCAGAAAATTTTGTTGCTCACTGATTTTTTTACGACGGTTTGACTTAGTAAAATGAGTAAATTAATAGTTAATATTATAATCATCCTTGATTAGTTATGCATATGTGTATAATTTGATTATTATGGTTGATATTATTTTTTTTATTCTATGAAGTGTGTTGCTAATTTAGAGGAGCATAATATATATTTTTGATAGGATAGTTTGGGTGGTTTAATTTGAGAAAATATTTTATATTTAATAATATTTTTTGACCAAAGTTTTGTACATACAAATATTGCACGAATATTTAAAATTTAAAATGGATGAAAAACAAAGTAACGGTTTAATAGTTAAAATTAAAAATATTTTTTCAAAGCAAACACATTCCTGAACCCACATTCTTTGATAATAGTTTTATGACTTGTAACATGGTAGTGGTGGCTGTGGCAATTATATTGACCATGCTATACAAATGGATATTCAGATTACTTTTTGACTGAATAAAATATCTGATTATTTTAAGT
The DNA here is from genome assembly GCF_000331145.2 of Cicer arietinum. Taxonomy (NCBI): domain Eukaryota; kingdom Viridiplantae; phylum Streptophyta; class Magnoliopsida; order Fabales; family Fabaceae; genus Cicer; species Cicer arietinum. The sequence goes on from NC_021166.2 coordinate 3,787,950, forward strand.
ACAAAAATTGAAATTAATAAATTTTTGTAGGGAAGGCAAAAAATGAAAGAAATTTTTGGCCCCTTATTTTTCTTCCCGTCATTCATTCATTATACTCCAACCAAATTATAATTATATAATAGTAACAGTTACTATTGCTCAACAAAGATGGGACCCAACAACATTGAAACATATCTATGGTTGTCTGCTATGGACGGTGTTCTCAAACTTAAAGAGACTGGAAACAGACTGGATAATGAATACTTTGGGGCTTCACCAATGAAGTCATGTAGTCTTTGCCGTCTTTGGTTAATTTTTTTAAAAGAAAAATCTCTATTGCACATCGCATGTATATTTTTTAAAGGTTAATGTTAATAATTAATATGAACTAAAATGAAACAAAAAGAAGAATAAAAAATTATACATTTTTTGTTTAGCAAAAAATAGAAGACATAAAATTTATTAATATGAAATAAATTTTATATTTTTAATAGAGTTCAATAAATATACATTTTTGATATATAATAATTTTATACAGATAATCAATATAAACTCATTATATTGTCGTATAAATTCTTTTTATAACTGCAATTTAAAATAATTAAAATATTATATTTTCGTTAGATCAGTGTAAAATTAATTTACACTTCCCATATCTGTTTTAATCTTTTCAATATGAATGAAAAAGTTTTAAAATATTAAAAAGTACTTTTTATGAAACACTGTCATTTGTAAGTGGCATATTTTCTCTTTCCATATAAACAATAACGTGACTTCAAATAATTAATCGTTAGATATCATACCCAGTTAAATTCTAAGCAAAAAAGAGTGTTCGAAAAATAATTATTAGTTTTTTACCTTCCAACTTTTATCACATTTATTTTCTCTCAATACAAATATATGTTATATATATATTTTTTGGCCGGTCATTGGCTTTAGTAAATTTGGAATGAGCCTGCATGTAAATACTTCTTACAATAATAACAATGCATTATCTCAAAATAAATAAATAATTGAAAAATATATGTTTTGTCTGTCATCATTGTCATTATAAAAGTACATCTCTTTTACTTACGGATTACACAATTTACATAGCTAGAGCAATACAATCCTTTCACACAGAAGTTGTTGCTTTCCTCAACCATGGTAACTATCTACACATCTCAAGCAAAATTAGTGTTTCACTTACGCCATAAAATAAGAAGGGTTAATAATTTTATGGCTCATTATATTAATATTGCTTGGCTAATATTTTTTTTTTCCGACTAAAGCTTCACTAACAATTGGAAAATCAACAAATTTACACATAGGCTATCAACTTAATTTTTTTTATATGCAAATCTTAGTGGTTAGTTTAAAAATTATTATACATGAAGAATATTTAGCTATCTATACTACAAACATTTTTATAATGTGATAAAATAAGTTATGTTACGACAACAATTGCGGTTGCGGAAAAAAATTTACAACTATATACTTAAATGTGGTGTTTTTGAAATACTCAGGATTCTAAAGATGAGGCTAATGTTAAAGATGTTGAGTACCAAGCAATGAATAATCCAAAACAAGGAGGATTTAGAGCTACTTATTTCGTCTTTGGTGGGTAAACTTTTAATTGTATTTTTCTAAATAAACCAAATTTAACAACAAAGGCAAATTCATTTATGTTTTTTAATTTTTAATTATTGTAGCAATGATGTTGTTGGACAACATAGGATTTGTAGCAAACATGGTAAGTTTGGTGTTATATTTCTTGTTTGTGATGCATTTTGATTCCTCTGGCTCTTCAACAACTACCACAAACTTCTTGGGAACTACTTTCTTGCTCACTGTCGTTGGAGGCTTCATCTCTGATACTTATATGAACCGTCTCAACACTTGCATCCTCTTTGGCATTATTCAGTTGTTGGTAAAGTATATTAATATTATACTTAAAACAACTTAATTATTTTCTTTATGTTAATTGAAGTCTAGAAGTTATATTAAAGTTCAACAACATTTATTTTACTTTCAATTCAGAATTCGATTTTTGAATTGCAGGGATACGCCTTACTTGTGATTCAATCCTACAACTTGAACCTTCAACCAAAACTATGTGGCCAACAAAGTTGTTTGAGTGGAACAAAAGCTTTACTTTTCTACACTTCAATATACTTGCTTGCGCTTGGTGGTGGTGGTATCAGAGGCTGTGTACCTGCATTAGGAGCTGATCAATTTGATGATAAGAATCCAAAAGAACATCTCAAACTAGCTAGCTTCTTCAATTGGTTTTTGTTTAGTATCACAATTGGAGCTAGCTTGGGAGTCACGTTTGTTGTTTATGTTAGCATACAATACGATTGGTACAAAGGTTTTCTTATATCTTTGTCATGTTCTTCTGCTGCACTTATTTGCATTTTCGCTGGAAAGAGTTTCTATCGTACTCGAATTCCAGGAGATAGTCCTTTGTTGAGTGTTTTACAGGTATCCTAATTTTGATCACACGGTTCAGATGTTGCTGCACCAGGATCTATTCAAGTCCTTCATACCAATTCTTTTGTAACTTTTCTTGCAGGTGCTGGTTGTCACAGTTAAGAATTGGAGGGTGAAAGTACCTGATAATTCTGAAGAGTTGTATGAAATACATAGTCATAAGTCTACTTTGAAGAAAAAACTCATCCCTCACACAAATCAATTCAGGTTGGAGTAATTGTAGTTTTTCTATGATTGCCTTTAAATTCAATAATATATTATTAGTGTATGAAATATGGTTTGTCACAAGTAATATGTGATCACGTTGTAAGAATATTAGTTATATAGCATCGACACTTCTGATTGAAGGTGTGTTTAGTGTCTGACACATGTCAAACAAATTTTCTTAAGTGTTTGTCAGACATCTATGTATCAATATTAATATCGTGTCTTATATCCGTGTCTATGTCAATACTTCATAGAATATTTGTATTGTGTGTATGAAAAAATATTTATTAAGAGAAATTAATAACTAAGTGTTGTATTTGATTTTAAAAATGTGCATAGAGATAACCAGATTAAAAAAAAAAATTACTATTAGCATCAAACTTCTAAAGTGTTGTATTATATTTGAAGTTTTTCTACTTGAAAATGTAAAAGCTTTTAGGAATTTGTTATCCAAGTTACATCAATAGTGTAAAACCTTTTTTTAGTAGAGAGTAACAATTTGTCAAACATAAATTGCATTATTACTGAATATGAAGAGGCATGTTATTTTGTGCACAAACTGCAGGGTTCTAGACAAAGCTGCCATTCAACCAAAAGGCACAGAAGCAATAAAATGGAAAGTATGCACAGTGACACAAGTAGAAGAAGTAAAGATTCTAACAAGAATGATGCCAATACTTCTAAGTACAATCATCATGAACACATGTTTAGCTCAACTCCAAACCTTCTCAGTCCAACAAGGAATCATAATGAACACATTCATAGGCACTTTCAACATTCCAGCAGCTTCAATACCTGTTATCCCACTAGTCTTCATGACCCTTTTGATACCAGTTTATGAATTTGCATTTATACCACTTATAAGAAAAATCACTGGTCACCCAAATGGAATAACAGAACTACAAAGAGTTGGTGTTGGTTTAGTTTTGTCAGCAATCTCAATGGTAATAGCTGGTTTTGTAGAAGTGAAAAGAAAACACAATTTCAATGATCATAACCACAAAATAAGCCTCTTTTGGCTTTCTTTTCATTATGCAATCTTTGGTATTGCTGACATGTTCACATTGGTTGGACTATTGGAATTTTTCTACAAAGAAGCACCTCAAGGAATGAGATCATTATCAACTTCTTTCTCATTTCTTTCACTATCAATTGGTTTTTACTTGAGTACTATTTTTGTTGAGATCATAAATTCAGTGACAAGTAAGATTGCAAAGAGTAATAAAGGGTGGCTTGAAGGAAGAGACTTGAACCAAAACCATGTTGAGCTATTTTATTGGTTTTTGGCCATACTTAGTATGATCAACTTTGCTATTTATATCATTTGTGCTAAATGGTATAAATATAGGAATGATGTTTCATTTGATAGTGAAATGATGCTCAAAGATTTAGATACTACAACTAATCATGAAAATGTGTTGTCTACAAACAATGTGTTCAAATTTCAAGATATTCCCCTCAATGAAGAAGAGAGACAAGAAACCTCTCACTAACCATGATCACCATGCCTCACAAAAAAAGAACCATCATCTCCATTATTGTTCTCTCCATCATTTATCTCTTTTTATTTATTTATTTATTTCTTTAATTTTATCTAAGTAATTCTTATCTACCATTATGTATTTTGTAATATTAAATTGATAATTCAGACTCTCCATTAATTTTGCCCATCAAAATGTCTAATGATTTCAGTTAATATATTATTAAAAAAAATTATTTTAATTATAATTATTTAAAAAAATATGTTTGATTGGTTGTAGATTATTGATTACATAGAATAAATTAAAGCGTATCAAAATTAAGTTCTATACTTTATTATTTATAAAATAGCATTATGTAGTTGTATAAGTATACGTTTAATCTCTCGTCAATGTATACGGTTAATCAGTAAAAAAATAGTATATGTTTATCAAATTATACTTATATTCCGTAAAGAAAACTATTCACATTTATAAATTTCTTTATGGCTTTATCGTGAGAAATTTATTATTTTATTATATGAAACGTAGATGTATACCAGTCCTTCCTGTCTCTATTTATAAAAATAATAATTACTTTTGAGATTGTAAGGATTTAATGTAAAACATATTCTAAATTTATTAAATTGTTTTTTTTAATGTTTGGTTAAACTATCACATTAAATATTTTTTTAAAGTAAAAATATATTAGTTATATTTGAATTAAACGAGTTAAAATAATTAATTTTTGTTTATAATAGTGATCAATATTTAAAACTACTTTTTTTTACTTATAATAGTGATTTAGAAGAAAGGGATTATTTTTCAGGAGGTCACTTTAAATGACACTAATACTTTATCTAGTTTTGAAAAAACATTCACCTTATAGTTATTAGAAAAAACTACATTAAATATTTTTTTATTATACTTACATCTATTTATGTCATTTACTGACAGTTAAAGTTTTTTTCTTTAATTTATAAATATACGACTATACATTTAGTATTTACAATTTTGAAAAATATCCTTATGTTTTTAATAGTACAATATATATAATAGTGTCTTTTTGATAAATAACAAATAAAATCGAAAGAATGATAGAAAATAAATGTTAGTATCATTTAGTCGGTATAAAAGAGGTGAATATTTTCTTAAAATTAGATGAAGTGTTAGTATCATTTAAGATGATATAAGGGGTAAATGCAATTTTTCATTAAAATAAGTATCATTTTAATGTTAGCTTGAAATATAACCCATTTTAATGTTAGTGTGAAAAGGAGAAAGATAATTGTTATATGGACAAAAGAAGATGAATATGTGTGATTAACTATTACGATTGGTTAAACAAAATCGTGATTCGTGACCAAACTAATCTTGGTCACTCGGTGCCTAGGTGGATCCACTAGAGTCACAGAGGCAAATATCATATATAATTAAGGCTCCTCAAGAAAAAAATATTATAAGGTTGATTATTATGAAAAAGATAAAGTACAAAATATAATTTTATTTTCTTTCATTTGTTTTTCCTAAACCTATTTAGGTGTTTAATTGTATCTTGATATTTTTAATAGAAAAACCAATTAATTTTTTTTTTATTTTTAATAGAAAAACCAACTAGACTTTTCCTAAACCCATTTGAATGCTTTTTATTTTTACAATATTTGAATGATTTTTATTTGGGTGACATAAGATGGAATAGACTTTTTTTTTTTAACTTAGTAAGGAATAGAGTTGTTGAAGAAAAAAAAAAATTTAAGACAGTTTGCAATGGTTTTGAATATTGGACTTTTTGATTTTAAATTCAATTTCAAAATAAGAAGAACGTAAAAATAATGTATCGTTTATGATATTTAATTATATAATTTTTATTTTATTTTAAAATGTACAGGTCTTCGTCTCGAACAATTACCACCACATTTGGCCACCCTCATCACCAATATCATCTTTGACTATCATCTATGACATCGCCACCTTGCACTGACCATCCATGTCCAACCATTGCAACACCTTTAACCACCACCTTCGATCATCGCCATCAGTACCTCTGACCATTGTCACATGCATCGACCACTCACATTCACACACTGTCAACATTACTGATCACACACCTCCTACTACCACAACAATTAACCATAAAACCGCCATCCACCTCTCCCTAGTGACACCACCATTGTCCATGATTTCATTCACTATTGGTCACACGACGACCACCACTTTCGACTATCGAATTTTATCACTACAGTCATTTTGATTGATCACCACTACAATAGTAATCTTCCACAATTAACATTTTAACCTCTATTACAATTATTATAATTAAATAAATTTTAATTTTATGATATTTGAATTATTTTAAAATAATGTAACTTTAATAGAATTTTATTTTTAATTATTTTTATGTGATAATATTTTTATTTTTTGAATTCACAATAAGATTGATTAAAGAGAGTTCTTAAACTCTAATTCACCTGACAAATAAGAAAAAAATTGTATATAAAACAAAAAGAAAACACATAAAAAAAATTGATTTGATTATTGATTACATAAAAATTATGATTAAAAAATTGATTTGATTATTGATTACATAAAAGTTATGATTAAACTTAGTGAGTAAAATTAACTAACTTCTAACTAGTATATTAACAAATTTGCAATAAATTTTCACATCTCTAATTACTAATACTCATATTTTGTGTAGCTTGTTTAATAATTGGTGGTCGAAATAATTTACAAGTTATTTTAAGAAAGAAATAATTCCATTGAATAAGAAAAAGAAAAAGTGTGCATAAAGCTATAATAACCTTAAATGAAGGAGAGGGAGAAAGTATTAATGTTAGATTCCATTCTCATGATGTGGTGGGTGGGGAGACCTAGGTAGTGTGTTTTTCTGATATCTTAGCATAAAAAAATACATGAAATAATAAATATAGCCACCGAGATGATAAGGAAGAAGACAAGTTGGTGGGTCACATTTTTTGTTTAGTAAATTAGATTTTGCACAGCACAACACAAAACAGCTGCACTGCATAGGGCCCACACCCTCAACATTGATGGGAGTGACAGTGAGAGAGTGAGGTACAGCTCTCACATTTATGTCGGTGGTGCATTTTGATTTTTGCCAAACCATATACGTACTACTTCACTGCATTCTTCTATTGCATACTTATTGTTTGATCTTTTGTCACACAATAACCTCTTTATCATTTATGAATAAACTCTCCTTGCATGCTGCATTGAATCACCACTCCAAAACCTTGTGTTGTTATTTATTGGAGTATTACCATTTTCTCACTTCTCACTCACCTTTTCCAAAACTAAACTTTTTTTTTCACTACTTTTTTTCTTTCTCCTACATCACACTTCTTCTCTTTTTGAACTCTTTCTTTTCTTCTCACTTTTTGAGTTGCCAATTGTCTTCTTTTAACTTTTGTTGTTTTCTTTTGCAACCAAATTGCATATGGCAATGTGCCAAACAAGTAAGAGTTTTGGAAGCATCAAGGTGCTATGGGTTTTGGGGTTTATAGGGTTGGTGATTGTGAAAGGGGTAGAGGGTTTGGAGAATGGTAATGTGACAGACATGCAATTTGTTGGGGGAAGAGGTTTCTACAATAGACCTTTGATGGTTGGTCTTACTCTTATAAATGGCGCTGCTGCTAAAGGAGCTGGTACTCTTTCTTTTCATGTTCCTCTATGCATTCATTGTTCATCTCTCTTTGCATTAATTCATAGATACTACTATGTTTTGCTCCACAGTGTACTTTTTTTATTTCTTTAAGTGTGTGTTTGGTTATGCTATGATAAAAATTGATTTTGAATGAATTGAGTTTGTGAAATTGATTTTGTCTAAATGTTAGTTGAATGTAAAGTCATTATGTTTGGATACATTTGTCTAACAGTGGGTTGAACCAAAAATTCTAGGCAAATAATCGAATGGAGAGACAAAAGCTCCAAATTCTATCTCTTAGAATCAATTATAGAGTTAAAATCAATTCTACTCGAGAATATCCAAATATATCAAAATCAAGTCTACACGTCTACAATCAATTTTGTCTCATTCAAAAGTGAAACCAAACATACACATCAATAGTTGTTGTGTGCATAGTGTTTCTTGTTTCAAGGCATATAATTTGTCCCACTTAAAATCATCTGTTTTGTGGATACTGATTAAATCCTCCCTGTTCTATTTGTCACTTTTCTTGCCTTTAGTTGAGATCTGGAGATATGATGATATGCCATGTGATCAAACTTTTCTAGATTACTACATAGATGACTTTGTTTGTGATATGGGCCCTTTCACTATTTAGGATCATTAATATGTTGTTCACAGCTGTAAAGACATAAAAGTTATCAGATAATTGCTCAATGTGATTTGTATTATTTTGTGCAGTTTGTCTTGATGGATCTTTACCGGGCTATCACTTCCACCGTGGATACGGATCAGGATCAAACAGTTGGCTGGTACATCTTGAGGTATGTGATCAATCGCGTTACGCTTGAACTTTGAACTAAGTTCATCTAAGACAGGGCATTAGACATAGGGTAATTAAAAATTAGATAACATTCCTTCTTATTAGAGATGCAAAAGTTAGTTACAAATTAGTTATACAACTTAGTTACTAGTGTAGAGGAATCATTTTTTCTTGAGAAAGAGTATAGTTGAATTATTTTCTTTTGATTCCGTGTTACTATTCTATATGGAAGCCATGAATGGGAGAAAAACGTAGAAAAGTAAAATGGAAATTTTATTAATTAGAATGCTGATTATATCAAGGGTACAATGAGACTTATATAGCCAGTAGTCAAGGAGAACAACTAACTTGTGTTACTAATTTGTAACTAACTTTGACATCTCTAATACTTTTGGGGATAGGGAGGAGGCTGGTGTGGAACTATCAGAAATTGCATTTACAGTAAGAAAACTCGTCACGGTTCATCAGTATTTATGGAAAAACAAATACCATTTATTGGGATATTGAGCAACAAAGCTGAGGAAAATCCAGGTCATAAATCACAGACTAATGTTTTCCCAATTAAATACATAAGACATGTGTGTGCACCTGTGTCTCTTACTTGCTTTTCATTTTTGAAATAGAAATTAACACCTTTCACTTGGATGATTACGTCTGCAGATTTTTACAATTGGAATAGAGTTAAAGTTCGCTATTGTGACGGTGCATCATTTAGTGGGGACAGTCAAAATGAGGTAAAGATGGGATGCAAACTCTTTTCCAACGTTATTTTCCTCCAACACTAGTGTTAGTATTAAGATTTTATATTGGTCATAACTCATCCTTAAAAAATTGGCTTATAAGATGTGAAGTGTCTCTCTGTATAAGGTGGCCCGAATCAATAGACTTTGATACCATATTTAGGTTTTTATATTGGTCCTGACTCATATTACAAAGCCAGCTTGTAAGATGAGGAGTGATTCTCTTTATAAACTCTTTTGAGACCTTATCTATTTTCAATGTGTGACTTGGTTTTTCCTATAAGTAGTTATTCCTCATGGTATTCTATTCTTTCTGTTTCAGAATTTTAATCTGTTTTCCCATTTTATCTCATTTAAGTTGTCACCTTAAGGTTTTAGGTAGCATTTTTGGACCGTGTTGATGTTGAATGACATGCTATTGAATTAATGCTTTGAATTTATCTTTTCTCCACAGGCAGCAAGGTTATATTTCAGAGGGCAACGTATCTGGCAAGTCGCTATGGAGGATTTAATGTCAAAAGGGATGCGCTATGCCACACAGGTTTACCTCAGAAAATTTCAAAGAAAAATAATTTAGTGTCTGAAATCTGTTTGATATCATTTTTCTTTTTTAGGCTCTTCTATCTGGATGTTCTGCAGGAGGTTTAGCATCTATACTACATTGCGATGAATTTCGGGAATTGTTTCCCAGAACAACTAGAGTAAAGTGCTTTAGTGATGCTGGATTATTCCTTGACTCGTAAACATTAGCCAATGAACTTTCAATTCTAATAATCTATTTTTCACTGAATCTGATCTATATCTCGGTTTGGATTTGATGACAAAAATAATTGTTTGGAATTGCAGTGTTGATGTATCTGGCCGTCGAAGTTTAAGGAATTTGTTTGGAAGTGTAGTCACATTGCAGGTATTTCTCATTTGAAATTTTCTTGTTGCTACCAGTTCCATATCATAATAGATATAGTAAAAAATTACTAGACGTTTGTTTTCCACTGCAGGGAGTGCATAAGAGCCTTCCAAGGAGTTGTACCAGTCACCTCAATCCAATTTTGGTAACAACTATACCTTCCATTCAAGATTGTAAAATTACACAACTAGTACTATAGTATACTAAAATTATAGTATGTGGAAATGTAATATTGTTAAATCTTTTAAATATCAAGGCATCTCATTTCCCTTTTTTTTCTTTTGATGTTCCATTCTCAGTGCTTTTTCCCTCAGCATTTAATTGCCAGTGTTAGGACCCCACTATTTCTTCTCAATGCAGCTTATGATAGTTGGCAGGTAAATTCCTTCTACCATTTACCTTACTGGTGGTTCAATATGAAGTCAGAGTCAATAATAATCTTTTTAAAAACAACTAGTTCATCCAATGAACGGGAAAATAATAATTAATCAAATTGTAAATGTGTGGATGAAAATTATTCTATTTTTATTTGTAGATGATCACTTTTTCTGTTAATTAATAGCTCACCATTGATATGGCCAATCTGTAGTTTGAGTTGTTTTGTATGAGTTTGCATATACAGTACTTAATGATAGAATGTAATCTGATAACTGTGCATTCCATTAAGAAATTTTTTGTGAGCAAAAGTTAATTTATCATAATCGGTTAAGATAAAATTAAGCACAATAAGTGCTGAAGTTTAACAAAATAGAATTGACACAGTTCAGACTTGTTAAACTCTGATGCACCGGTATTTGAAATGACACTAAAAAATTCTAGCAATGAAAACCCAATGAGTTGAGGCACTCTGAACATGACTTGAGGCACTCTGAACATAACTTAATTGTCTTCCATGTGAGTGAAATAAAACTCTCATAAAATAAGATAGCACATCGAAATCGCATAAACAAATACACAACCATTTAAACCAGTTCACAATTCCAGATAACTAAACAAACATCCAAACATAGTATGAAGGCTATCATCCTCCAAATTTGGAAATAATATTCAAGATATTATGTTTGATTTTGAATGCATACAAGCATAACTTTATTGTTTTTTATGTTCCAAGAATAGTTACCGACTTACCGTTTGGTCTTTGTCTTTAACAGACAATTCAAAATTTCCATTGGGTCAGCAGTAAAAGAAAAAAATTGATATTTTCCCTTTAAAACAATAATCTTCAACTTAGGCCTTTCACTCTCACATTATTCAATTTATTTATCCTATGAAAAAGATCATGTTTATTTGGGAGAAAGCTCTCACCACCCAGTTCCTTAATTATCTGTGTTGCTTCCATTTTGTTTGCAGATTCAAGCCAGTCTAGCTCCACCATCTGCTGACTGGCACTGGAATTGGTATGAATGCAGAAAAAATTTTGCACGTTGCAGTGCACCACAGATACAATATCTGCAAGGTAATTTCAATCAGAAGTTTCAAAGAGTAGCTGTTTCTAGTTTATTTAACTCTTTTTGTAATCTATATGTGGTTTGAGTAGCATATTAATGATGTCAGTTAGTATGGTCACTACTTACTGATTAGCGGCAATGTCATCGTGAACCTTGAATGAAAATGAAATAGGTTTTCGAAATCAGATGCTTAGAGTTACAAGAGGCTTCTCAAGGTCTCGCCAAAATGGGTTATTCATTAATTCCTGTTTCGCTCACTGCCAATCTGAAAGACAGGATACCTGGTTCGCTCGTGATTCTCCTCATATTGGAAATAAAGTAAGTCTATTGTATTCTATTCTAACTCATTATGGATTCCTGTTGCAAACCTATTGATATTTTGAGTCCAAACATATATAGCATAATACAATTTTTCAACTATAAACACAGCATGCACTTTAAAAGAAAAATCAACAAGGAAATGTGCATTTTAGCTTTAAGGGACAATGTTACATTGCACAACTTTTGTCTATATGTTTTTCAGCTTGCTTATAGTATTTTTTTTTATCAAGTTTTATTATATTATATACAAGACCCTTCTAATAGTAATGGGTGTGTGTCTTATATAAAATACAAGCAGGGGATAGCACAATCTGTTGGGAACTGGTTTTTTAATAGAGTTGGTGTCCAAGCTATTGGGTGTCCTTACCCTTGTGACAAAACCTGCCATAATTTGGTTTTCAACTAAAAGTGTCATTCTTTCAATACTTCTGCTATTGCATTGCAAATACGGCGACTGGATCTAAAGAAAGAAAGAAAAAATAACAAGTCATTGTATTCATTCATGTAAACATAAACCTCTTTTTGGATATGCTTATTCAGTTTTGATTGAATTTATTTGTTGCAAGTAGATTTGGGTTCCAATCAATGGAACTTCTAAACATCATTGTACTCCAAATATCTATCTCTTTACACATTATATATAATACTCTTGTATTTCTTTGAGTTCAATTGTTGTAATTCATTTTTTGGGAGGTATTCAATCTATGGATCAAATCTGTCATATTTTAGCCTATCTTTTGCCAATGTTGTCAATAATAATGATTTTTCTTTCCGCAATTTTATTTTATTTTTTAAAATCAAATTATTTGTTTTTGGATACTATACTCAACAAAATAATTAGTTAAATAAAATTACCTTAAATTATATGAAATAAAGTTAGAAAAAAAGAAAAAGGAGATAAATGAGATGTTTGGTTGATATAATCAAAGTAAAGATGTATAATTTGTTGAAACATTTTTGCTGGATAAAATAAATCTGTCTAGAATGAACGTAAGAGCTATCCCGCTTTTCAAATTAGAAAACTTCTTTTTCCAATTTGAATTTTTTTTTTAAATTTTCAAAAAAAAGTTCGGTTTAGTTAATTCGGAAGTATATTTTACACATTTGAATTAATCAATTTAAACGTATATTTTTGTGTATTTGAGAATATTAAGAAATAAGAGAAGAAACATCTTTATGGTAAATGTTTAGGAGTGACTTTTGTTAGGTATTAGTGTTCCCTGCTTTTATTTTCCTTTCTTGATTTCTTATTTTTTTCTTGGTTTTTTCCATTTGCAAACCAAAAAATTACAAGGTGCATTGGTTGTTTTTTTCACAAAAATACTTCTAATCAAATGGAAAGAATTAAGAGACTTTTTTTTTTTTTTTTGAAGAAACAAAATTAAAAGACTATTAACTTCTCTCATAATACTTGAAGAAATATTTTTAAAAGGGAATTTATATATTCATATTGTTGACATAATTAACGTGTTTGCATTGAAAAAAGAGTCTTATATAGAATAAATGTAGTAGTATAAATTAGATATAATAAGAGGAGTGCAGTCCAAATGAGTTGATTGAAATCTTTGTCGACGAAATAGTAAAATGTTGACACGAACTTAGCTAATCTCCATAAAAATACTCCATGCACGAAAATCAATATCCGAAAATTCATTGAAAGAAATTGGGCAGAGACAAACTAACATGGGTGTAGTCAAATGCTTAATTGCCACAAGACACGTACGTAGAGTTGAATTTAGGAAACAACATAGGCTTAATATTGGAGCAGAAGGAAGGAATGTTTGTATTTGCTGAAACTAATAATCACTTCTAATAAGATGTGTAAATTAAAATGCACAAAGGAAGAGAAAGATTTCAACAAGTGACCTTTATTGGGTTTCATAAAATTCTAAAGGTGGAAACCAATTAGGTGTGGAAATAAGACATTGTAGGTCACTTAGGGGAACATTTTAATTATATGTTAAGTAGTTGATCTTAAGGGCCAACACAAAGGTGAAACAATTGGTGCTCAATGCACGAGGCCCACTTCTTATGCTCTTGTAGTGTCTTCTTCTATGTCACTTTTTCAAAGAAAATAATACAAATAAAATCTACCATTCTATTTCAAAAACAAATTATAATTTACTTATGTAATAAGTGTGTGATTTTTGCCACTAGATTTTTTTATAAAAAAAAGTAAAGTAATTACAATTAATTTGATTAAAAATAATTAATTCAGTTTAAAATTAATTCGATTAATATTTTACAAAAAGTGAGGGAACATTTGCAAGAGATTTATAGAGAGAGAGAGGTGGTATATATGCTTAAGCTACACACAAAGTGCAATGTGACAAATAAATGATGAAGTAAATATAAATATATAAACCATAAAAGAAAAGGGGTATATGTCCAACAAAAGCAACATTGGGGGAACAAACTTTTATTTTACCCTTGTTTTTAACAAACCGAATCTTAAATATCTCTCTATCACTCCCCTTTTCTTGAGGAATAATTCTGTTTCCTGTAGCTTCTAACTCTCACCCTCTTTCTGGCTGTTTCATTTGATATGCAATTATACTATTAGTACATAGTATTCCATATTCATGTAATTACAACATAACATAATTGGAAGCACAAATAAAGTTTGGCAGTGTACGTACACAAATTAATTCACATCATCATAGTGCCATCTTCACATATATGTAAAGAAAAGCACTAAAAGGAAAAAAGTTTTAAAAAATGAAAAGAAGAAAGTTCAATCTGTGTATTACGTTACATTACATTCCCTATATAGGCCTTAGCTATAGGCAGCTAGAAATTTCATCTGCATGCCAGCATATGGGTTTGTCAGAATATAATCACTAGTTGCTATTGGCCCATGCTGCCAATACCATCTTTCATATCGATAAACACATGAAATCAAATCAATGTTGTTAGAACAATTATAGGGTAATTCAAATCTTTTGAATCAGTTTGAAAATAATATTTTTTATTTTTAAGAGGTCGCATCTTCGAAATGTAATTATTTATAATCTCAAATAAGTTTATATTTTAAGTTGGGACATATCAGGGAATTTTTTATAGAAAAAGGATATATATATATAATCTCAAATTTCAAATATTAACGTAATATAAATATGAGTAAAAAAATGTAAATTTTGTATTGAAAATAATAAATTTTAAATTTTTAAAGACGTGAAAATATACATTTGAATATATTGTTAATTGATTTTTTTATTTCTTAAAAAACATTTCAAAGATATTTATTATATTTGTCTATAAATATTTGTCGATAAAAAAATGATGTTAAGATAAGAATGATCATTTAATCCGTTGAACTTAAAAAATGGGTTAGTCCAATGAATTTAGTTGTGAATGATTTTTTTATAGTATTTAATTTTTAATTGAATCAGTTTAAACCAAATCCAACTGTAAATACTTAATTCAACCATATTTTTTTCTCTCAAAAATTAAAACTTATTTGTTTATTAATAATTAAATATTATTAGATCAACCGTAGTTAATGCTAGATTGTACTAAAGCTCAATTTCTTTGTAATGAGAGGAATAGATGATTGAACCGATAAAACCATGACCAAAATCAAATTGGTTAGCATATTTAATTACACAAAATTAAATAAAGTCTAAATAAGATAAATATGTAGTTAGATTTTATGTAAACTAGGACGGTTGATCGTGGACTGTAAATTTAAGGTTGACAGTTATGATAGAAGATGAGAATCAGAATTTTATTGCAAGCACATATGCCATGGACACATACAAATATATGTATGTTTGTTTATTTATAATTTAGAATTTATATTAGTAATTAATAAAGAGAAAGAGAGGCTTAGTAGTTGATTGCGTGTTTCTTAAAGTTGGAATCATGTCCTCACTTTAGAGATAAAGAGTTGTTTAGTTCAATTGAGAAAAGTGTGGTAAAGAGAATCATATATACCCAAACTTGCCCAAATAAGATGGTAAACTATTTCTCACTTTTCCAAGCTTCAAACTATAGGTACATTAATTTGGGGTTCCCCTTTACTTCCACTTGAGTTTCTTTTCCTTTTTTTCTCATCATATCATATGTTTGCCAGCTGATCATATACTTTTTGTGTGTAAATAAATGTCACTTTTCTTAACAACTTCATCATCTTCACGCCTTAACCTAATTTTATTAAAATAAATAATAACTCTCTTTAACATACATCTTAAGAACCCAAACATTGAAATAAATTCTTGGAAATTGAAAAAATTGAAATTTTCCAACTAAAAGTTCATTTTTATTTCATTTTTTGTTTTCTTAACAAGTAGCATGACCCTTTGTTAGTTAATAATCACAATTTGTTATAATAATAATAATAATAATAATAATAATAATAATAATAATAATAATAATAATAATAATACATTAAATCTATTTGATTTATACATATTTTTCTTGTTGTTATATAAAGTATATCTTCAGCTGAAATTCAATTGGATAATATTCCTTCGAGGTTTAGAACCATTGAAAAGATTAACATCTCTAGATAAATACTTTCATACACACTGGTCAATAATCAAACTAACGACCACATGTTTAAATTTATACATGTATCCAAAAGATCTTAATTAGCATAGTAAACTTAATTATGTGCCTATATATTGGTCCCCTGGTGTTGGATATAAGTTGGAGGACTCATACCTTAAGATAACCACATGGCCTTAATTTGTCGGATTAACTAAAATCTTTAATGATGGATATTTGAATGGCTCCATGGACCGTGGTTTGTTTGATTGACGTACATAAGGAGCCTCAGTCTAGATATATAAATTATATAAAATATTTTTTAATCAAACGAAATTAAGATTTGATCATCTACTATAGTAGTGCATGGTCCAATTTTTGTTAATATGTCTCTTAAAAAGGAAAGAAACAAAAGGTTAAAGTGTCCAACTCCATAATTTTACAATATAGACATGATGATAATTAAAGGTAGAAACATATAACAACATAGAGAAGGAAAATTGTCTACTCTGCAAATTTTAAAGAGGACTGTGACTTTAAATCATGTTTCTTTGTCTCTATATTTATTTTTTATCTTGATTCCATATTTGATCCTTAGAATAGAGCCCCACCCCACACGTTTGATCTATTGAATAATAAATTTATTTCGTGCTCCTACAACATACTTATAGCTTACTTGTTGGCATTGATTGCTATCAATTAAATTTATTTTATTTGTATAGTTTTTTTAAGTACACAAGGCTATCGAATGTCTATGAAACATTTTTTAAAATTTAGGATAGAGTGGTAATTTCTTAGATCTATTTTTTTTAATTATATTTTAGAATAGAGTGTTAGTTTATAAGTAGTCTGCAAGTTTGAATATGTTACAATATTTATAAAATTTAAGAATAATTTGACAACTATATACAAACTACAAATTGTGAAGATTTTTCAAAAAGGTATGAATTTTACTCTAATTAAAAACAACATTTTCATCATATATAGTTGGTACCCTCCTATCTAATGAATTATTTTTTATCTGAAAAATTACACCACTTCACAAACAATGAAAAAAGTGAAACTCGAAATGCATAATCAACTTTATAAAAATATTCTCAATTATAAGTTACACTAAAGTACTCTATATGATAGTATAAAAGAGAGGAAAAATTGTGAAAAGTATAATTTTGGTTAAGAAAAGAGAAAATAACAAACTCTTGCAGTGGTGTCCATGAATAAATATTGAAGTACATCTATGAATTAATGTTTAGCTGGAATAAATGCATCCAAGTTTACTAGAAAAGGCTGAACATCATAGTTACTCCAAGTTTCCAAAATGGGTTTGGTGATAGTATGAATGAAGCTGTCAATTTAATTATTTTCTACTTAAATTGGTTTGAGGAGTTGGGGTGGGTACTCAATCCAAGACTCAATTCAATGACCCATAACACATAGTCTCCATCATTCTCTTCCAACACCTCTGCTCTGGCATTGAACTTTTGTTCATTTTGGTTCAACCTATTCATTCATCCTACTTTTTCCATTAACAAATAAGGATATACCTAAAATGGCCCAACAAACAAATTTAATTACATACTTAAACTTTTTCTATTTATAAATTGTTCTTTTGTAACAAATTATAGTGGACAATATTATTGTCATGTCTAGCAAAACTGTTTTGTTTTCTACACATCATAAAATTATAGTATATAGTTTAAATGAACTTTTCACTTCCCATGATATGTTTGCTTGGTATATCATTTTTTTATAGAAATTAAATAATTTCTACACAACAAAGAAACAATGTTTTGTAGTGTAATATTTTAGAGACACCCCAAGTAGACATAGAAAATGAACCACTAAATTCTACAATGGATTATTATAATAGTATTGAAAAGAGGGTTTTTTTAAATTATTATATACATGGTGTGCATGACTATGGCGAGTCACATAAATTTAAATTAGTAGATAACAATTTAAAACTATATGCAAGCTAATGAGCCAAATTTGTATCCCTAATTTAATTGAACATATATATTTGAAGACATGATGTCCTCCCAATAATGAAGTGAAGAAGGCAGAGTTGATTTAAGGTTCTAAAATTAAAATAAGCAAGAAATAAAAAGGGGTGGTAGATCATTAAGTGTTGATTAAAATAATAAAGATTTATAAGTTCCAACCAACCAACCAAAACTTAAAAAATAGTAATTAATTGAAAACCGTGTAACTTAGGCCTTGTGGACATGTCGCCCACCCTCATGGCAAATCAAAACCAATGAGAGACTCTTTCTCTATCTCTCTCACTTGCCTTTGCTTTTGCTTTTCTTTCTCTCTCTTTTCTAATATATATATATATATATAAGACTAAGGAGCCTAAGGTGACGGCTTTTGTTTTGAGCATTGATTGAGAGATATGGGAACATTAGAACAACAAATTGATGCTTATCAAACCCAATCATCTTCATCTTCTTCTTCTTCAATTGATAGTAATAACTATCCTTCATCACTCTGCCTCTCAACTCTATGTAGAAAAAGAACTGATAATTTGAGCACTGACCTTAGACTTGGTCTAAGCATCTCTCCTCCTTCTTCTTCTCATCAATCTCAATTACCATTCATTTCAACAACACCAAGGTATATATATATGTATATATATATACACCATTTATGATATCATAATTGTAATAATATTAACATCTTAATGTTATGTTTTTTTCTTAGGGAGGAAGCATTTGACTGGCCACCAATTAAATCCACATTGAGGACCACATTGGTTGAGAAACAAAGCAATTTTCAGAGTCAAAAACCTTCTTTATTTGTCAAAGTTTATATGGAAGGCATTCCAATTGGTAGAAAATTAAATTTGTTGGCACATCATAGCTATGATGGACTTGTAAAAGCTCTTTGTCATATGTTTAGGACCATTATTCTCTGTAAGCATATTCAAATTAACCTTCATAACAAACATTTCCTTCTTTTGGACCTTATCACCATATATTAATAATTATATATTCTTTTTTTCTTTTAGGTCCTAACTCTCAACCACTTAATCCTCGGAATTTTCATGTCTTAACTTATGAGGATCAAGAAGGGGACTGGATGATGGTTGGAGATGTGCCTTGGGAGTAAGTGATATTATAATATATGCCTCTAATTAAATTTTTATACTTTTTTTTCTTCTTATAAATACATTTTCATTATTTGAACAGTTTATGAAATTAATGCAGGATGTTCTTGTCCAGTGTGAAGAGGCTGAAGATCACAAGAGCTAACAGCTGCTAGTTAATTTACTAATCAAGCACGTGTTTCTCCTCAATTTTCACTGTTCATAAATTTTTGTTCTAATTGTTAATTAGCGGGGTGGGTGAAATCATAGAAATTCCACATGAAAATCTGGCTTCAATGATTATCATTTATTATATATGATTGCTATATACACCACAAAAATTTAAATGTATAGCTTCTCACCTAGTTGTCAATTTAGTGAATAGCTAGCTAGCTATAGTGTTAATTAATTATTCTCTCTGTTTAATTTTATGATGATATCTTTTAATTTAGTTTCCAGCTTGTTTTGGAACTAGCTTAATTTGTAGTCATTAATTTGGTATGTTGAATTGCATCTCTCTTTGATCAATCTTACATACAAATACAATGCTTATCTATATTGTTTTTTGTTGTCTCTTTTTTATGATGGAATGCACTACATTATTTCAAGCCTATGATACAACTAGCTCAATTTGGTATAATGCAGCTTGTCTCATTTTCATGGATCTTACCTACAAGTTGAAGTACTAAATACTCAAAATTTAACAAAGCTAGTAGTGAAACATTGAAAAGTAGCTACAATATTTTTCATATCAGAAAAAGAATAAAGAAAAGCAGCTACAATTTTTCTAATTAATTTCCCTAGGTGTGCCTTTTTTTGCTGTCTCTACTTTGATGTGCTTCACTTTTGTTGGGTACAGTACAACATAATGGCCATGGACACCACACCCCTCGTGTCAACAACAGTGGTTTTGCTTTCATTTCTCATAAATTTTCTTCTAATTTTACCTATTATTCAAATTATTTAATTACATTTTTTTTTTCTCTTTTTCTTCACTCAAGTAATTGTATTTTTTAAATAATGGTATAAAATTTCATAACTTCAATTAACTTTTTGACAAATTAAGTGATTATACATGTATATATCACATTGATTAACTTTTTAAAACTCATACTCAATCTAATAAGTTGAGTTTGATTGGTTGAGACTTTAATAAGAAAAAAAAATCTAAATCAAATTAATTGATTTGGATAAAATCTTTGGATTCTTCTAAGGTTTTGGTTCTTATTCCTCTAGTTAAATTAAGAATTAAGAAAATAAATTGAAAATAAATTTCGTCCCGCAAAAATAACTTGTTTTGTGAGTTAAAACATATTAAGGAAGTTTTGAGTAAGAGATCTTAAGTTTGAACTTAGATACTAACACAATCTAACTAATTATTAATATTTGTTTGTAAAAATAAAACCATAGAAAAATAGTAGACAATTAGACAAAATGGTAAGTCGGCCTAGCAAAAATAATTTAAAAATATATTTGTCTCTACTAGAATGAGTTGAATAAATTAGTGGTACATATTATTACCAATAATTAATTATATATGTATGTAATATGAATCATTAATTTATTTTTAAACAATTGATATTACTCACTCTAGATGAGTTTAATTCTTAAAAAGAAAAGAAGTAATACACAATATTAATATAAATTGTTAATAAAATAAAAATGAGGAGAACCATCTCACCTCTTGAGATGTGCAAGAGGTGCACCGCATAGAGTCCAAATATTTAGTGGCATATATTTAGCATGCATTTAAATAAATATACATATATAAGGTGAAAATCATATGACTTAAATAATAACTCTATTTAATAATATATTATAAACAATAAGTTTTACTAATCTAACTGTCAAATAAAATTTTTTATTTGAGTTTCTATAAACTTATTTAAAATTAAATGATTTAAATTAACGTAAAATAAACTTTTAAAAAAATACAAGTATATAGTTAGATTAAATAGCTACAAATTTTAAATTTACATAAAATTTTTGTATGTTTGAACGTTAATATATTATGTTAATAATCAATCGTTTACTAAACAAAATAATTTACTTTAAAATTACTCTTAAAAGAAAAAAATTTCTACCGTTATATATATATATATATATATATATATATATATATATCTATATATATATATATATATATATATATATATATATATATATATATATAATTAGAACACTAAATTTATATGACTCGTTAAAGACACATAAAAATGACTAATAGTTTAATTAACATGTATTCATAGTATAAAAGAATTTATATTTTTAATTCCATTACAATCAATAATGAGTATAACTTTAGAGATAATTATATAAAAGTTGAATATTTTTATAAATTTAACAGTTATAATTAACTAAAAGTGTAAATTTTGTTTTATGCTAACTGAATATATGAATTAAGTTGATGTCCAAAAATGTAGCAAAGTACGAAAAAACTGCATTTTTATTTAATTGTATACTCGAAAGTGAAGGTGGGGGTGAGAAAAGAATGAAGTCATATAATCTCAAATTGGGCTGGGCTTGGGTTATTGAAAATCTGAACCCACCCCACAATGAAATGGGTTAACCGAACATTTTGGCAACCATTTAAAGAAGAAAAAAGAGGGGGTTTAATAGTAAAAACGGAGGTAGTGGCGGGCGCGGTGGTAAGGAGGGGGAATTGGCAGTTGGAAGAAGAATAGTGAATATTTGAAGATGAAAACCCCTGTTTCCGGTTTCTACAAAAATCCCGTCAAGTTCAGGATGTAAGTTACCTTTAACTCACTCCAATTTCTTTCTTTCTTTCTCTAATGAATGAATGAATGAGTAATGAGAAACGCACAGGCCAACTTCGGAAAACCTTGTACCCCTTCGACTTGACATCGAAATCGACGGCCACAGATACAAGGATGCTTTCACTTGGAACCCTTCTGGTAACTCTTCTTTTTTCTTTTCTTTTTTTTTTAATAACTATTCTAATTTCACTTAATCATTCATTTTAGATCCTGATTCTGAGGTTGTGGTCTTTGCTAAAAGAACTGTTAAAGACTTGAAGCTACCTCCTCCTTTTGTTACTCAAATTGCTCAATCCATTCAAGTTCTCTTCTTTTCCCTCTTATCATTTTCCTTGCATTTCACTTCTTTTTTTTATTATCTTATTTGCTTCTCCTTTCTCTCTATCAGTCACAGCTAGCTGAATTTCGATCCTATGACGGCCAAGATATGTATGCTGGAGAGAAGATTGTTCCCATCAAGGTCTCTCTCTCTCTCTCTCTCTCTCTCTATCTATCTCTTTACCATACTGGAATTTTAACTAATTACTAGTCTTATGCTATTTACTACAAACTACTGTTAAATAGCAGCTATTCTAGTGCCACATTGTACTCTTATGTAATTTTCGAAATTAGAGGGTAGGACTGTAGTTTAAGCATCTCTCCAGGGAGATGCGTGTAATATACCTGTCATTGAATTGAATATTTGCCTATTGATAAAACTGCTTTCTTTCTCTTTTACAGCTTGATCTTCGTGTAAATCATACTCTTGTAAAAGACCAGTTTTTATGGGTAAGGTTGGAGCATGGACATTGTGTTATAAGATTAGAACTGTTATCTTCGGATTTGCTGCACCTTTTTTGTCGGTTCAGTTTTTATGTGTCTAAAATTGTTAAATTCTAGGATTTAAACAACTTTGATAGTGATCCTGAAGAGTTTGCAAGAACCTTCTGCAAAGACATGGGCATTGAGGATCCTGAGGTTGGAGTAAGTATATCCAATTATTGCATATAATAAGTTAATTTGTTTTACTTCCTTGTATTTGTAACAGTACTCATTATGATGGAATAGTGTTGAAACTTGAAATTGCCTGCTCTACTGCAAGAAAGGCCATGAAAAAAGGATGAGTGAAATCTCAAGTTAATCCCACTTTATGTTATTTTCTATTATCTTTTTATTTTACTTGGGAACATAATATGATTTCAGTAGTTGGAAAAATTACATTGTCAATGCCTTTTTGTCTGTTTAAACTTTAAACAATATGTTGTGTTAATATAGGAATATGTTTTCATCCATGAAATTCACTCCCATCCCTCCCCCTTTCTCTCCCACATGCATAAACACCCAAACCTTCTTGAAATTTGAAAAATACTAAACACAAAAAATGCTACTGTTTTGCAGCCAGCTATTGCCTTTGCCATCAGAGAACAGCTTTATGAGGTCATTGATTCGGTTGATCGGTTAATATATCATGTCAATGTGTCATATATATGGTTCATCTACCAACGCCTTCATTCATTTTCAGATTGCAATTCAAAGCGTGGTTTCAGCAAGAGAAAGCAGATTAAGTAAGAAGGGTCGTCGAGGGGCTGACTTTACTCCAGTCAGGTTTTTCATACACTTCTATCTTAGTTCAGCTGATGTGATGAATGCATTTTTTATTATAAATTCAGAGTGTATATGTGTCGCTAATAAAATATTTAATTGCTATCTCATCTATGATTTTGACAGTAAAGGAGGTGCTGTAGCAGTGGACTTGGTCAAGTTATTTGGTATCAAATCTAGTGTTGTTCGGTAAGTGTGTTTCATAATTTTTTTTGCTGTTAGCTGAAATCCAACGATTTGCTACTGAACATTTATATCATCATCTTGGACTGCTTGTAGTCGTAGTCGAAGTGCTTATGCAGTTAACATTTTTCTTGATATGGTATAATGTGAAAGTTTCTCTATTATTGTAGTTGTTTAATTTGAAATAATCCCTCCGTCTCACAATAAGTTACTTTAGCAAAACAAAATTATATCATCATCTTGCACTGCTTGTAGTCGTAGTCATAGTGCTTACGCAGTTAACATTCTTCTTGATATGGCATAATGTGAGTTTCTCTACTAATGTAGGTTTTTTAACATTAAGTACTCTCTCCAATAAGTGTTACTTTAGCAAAACAATTACTTCAACGTGAGATTCATTCTCTTATTAATACTATGTAAATTATACCCAAAATATTATATTCCACTTGCAGTTATGATAGTGGGAAACATATTAATCATTTATAAGGATAATTCGGTAAAATTATTATTTTCTCCCTCTTATTTATAGTCATTTCTAAATGTGTGAAATGAACAAAAACGACACTCATTGTAAGACGGGTGGCATAATATGACTTGAATGTTTGTGGCTCTATGCAGTTAAGAACAAAAAAAAAACTGTTGATGTCAATTACGAAGTAAAGCAGCTGAAAAAATGGTGAACTAGAATAAAAGAATTGGAGATAGACAATGGAGTAAAATTCCTTTAGACTTAGCTATGTTTACATTTGTGAACCTATAAATTTCTGTTAGTCAGTTCTTTATTAAACTAATTTGCTGATTTAGATAAGGACCCCTGTTCAAATTATATGCTTGTAGTTTATTTTATTTTCTAGGTTTACTTGTAAAGTTCAAAATGAGAACATCATATGATTTGGCTGTTTTGTTTGAATGCCTCAGGAAAAGAAAGGAGTGGGACGTATATGAACCCATTGTGGATCTTCTATCTAATGAGGAAGTTGATGTCCTTGAAGCAAAGGAAGAGAAAAATTTCAGGTGAATTGGCCATTGGTCAACCACACCTTATCAGATAGTTCAATAGTGCGTATATGTTTAATGTTTTAGTTTGAGTTATTAACATGTATACTAGTTAGTTTTATAGAACCAGTAATGAATCAATGGTTCAGTATATTGTTGCTATCAATATCATTTGCTTTTTGTACTGTTTCTTCTCTTATATCTTCTGTAAAAACAAACAACTTTAAGCATATGGATCATTGTTTCATCAAAATTGAAGGAATCTCAACTCTTAAATTCGTCTTAACTTGGTGAAAGATATACGAAAAATGGTTATAGTTCTGAACAGTGAAATATGAACTTGTTGCAGGGGGTCCATATCAAATAATATTTAGTCGAACCAAGCCAAGGAATATAAACTGTAAATGGATTTATTCACCAACATGAGTTACCTCTAACTGGAAGAGGTTAGTCTCTAGTCTCTCACATCGCGACATACTTATATTTGTATTTCCTCGGGGAGTTGTGTCTACATGTAGTACGTGACATCTCAAACAGAATTATCATGGATTCTTTACAAGTCAAATCTAGTTTGAAAGAATGTCTCTCCTTGAAGTATGCTATTGAATTAAAGGGAATGCTATCTTTATTTATTTATGAAAATCCACGCGTATCCTCATATCTCATTAAAAAATCCGTATTAGCTACTAAGTCCAAAAGTGTATTTATTTATGACGTCCAACGAAGACTACTATTCCTAATTTTTTTTAGCGACTACTGTAGCTGTGTTTAAGCACTCACCTAAAAAAAATCACCAAATCTATGTGAAAATCCGTGAAATAATCTAAAATGCCAATGAGCAAAAGAAAGAAAATAACGTGAGTTTGACGTGTCTAATTTAGGTAATTGTTTTCTGTATGGTCAATAGTCTACATGTTTGCATGGCAATTTTTTTCGGATGGATGATAAATTTTGTTAAACTACTTATTAATTCACCAGTAATTACTCAAAATGATTCCTATTTTTTTACACTTGAATTAATCCAATCTATTGTTTTATATATATTTTAAAATGGTCTGACTTACACCATACCGATCAAGGTAGTTTTTCTGTCAGTTTGCGTCACTTGATAGACTTAACCATTCTGATGTGTGTTGTTTTCTGCTTCGTTGGCACACACCTCATTGCGCATGTTAGTGTCACGATGGATCTCTATCATATGCTTAATGTAAGGGATCCTTTTAGGAGAACTCCCAATATCCATTTTCTTACTTTGATTCTCTTCTATTGATGTGTTCTTTAAGCTTTCTCTCTTATTTCACTTACTACCGTATACTGATTTAAAATGGCTTTTTTTTTTTACCTTTAAAAAAAAAACAAGATAGAAACAAAAGACAACTAAGGTCTAATGGTGACAAAATCTAAAGCACCCACCAGGAGTTGGGAAGGACATTGGTTCCAAATCTTAATGGGAGTTCCCTAAAATGCCCGTATTTAGCTAACCAATTAGTATAGTCACGAAGGAGAGAGATTTAAAGGATATCTTAACACGTGTCTTTGGGACACTTTTTGGGATACTTGTTAAAAATTTAAATATAGAAAAAAATTATTAAAAATTGTGTAATTTAAACTTTGAAATCGTAAAAATTAAAAAATTTCTTTTTGTATTCTTAGCAGGTGTCTGTTAGCATTTAATTCAATTGAAGGAAATATCTAATAGGATAATTTAGTCTATAATTTATCAGTAGTTGAGAGTCTAGTCAATAATGACGTTCACATATCCCAATCTCAAGTTAAGATCAGGCCATTCAAGATTGCAAGCAATTCAACTTGCAAACAAGTGGCAATCTCGTTATATCCTAAAAAGCCAAGTAACCATAAACGATTACAATTACACAAAACATCATAATCAAATTTATCATGATTATTGAAAGATCTCCCATCGAACATTCTCAGCCATACAAAATAGGAGTAACTAAAAATATCTTACTTTTTGTTTTCTTTTTTATTTTCTTTTTACTTTCTTTTCCCAACTTTCCCTTAGGAAAGCAAACACAAAGTCAAAGAGAACCACACATTTACAAAAGGGGAAAATTAAACAAAATTGAACTATATCAGATATGAAAGCCAAAAGAATATACCTTTCAATAAAAATCTCACCATGATTTTGTTTCATAAATCACAGGGATTCCCAACAAGTTACAAACTAAAACCGCCACCTTAATTCTTGGTCAAAGAAAAAGGGGCACTCATTCAAACTTGTACTACACATCAATATCTTAATTTCCATTACAGATTCAAAAGCTATGAGCAGCCATTAACTATATATGAATTTAACATTAATTAGCATATAAAAAACATTCGCTAATTTTTGTTTGTGGATGGAATTGGTTAAAATTCATGTTGAAGAAGTTATGTTACAGTCTGTTGATGTGGCTTTGGACCTATCCAGAATTGACCACATAACTTGAACATCTTCATATCCACATGCCATCACTTCACCATGTAGATCCATTACACGCCTCTCTTGCTCTACAATGCAAAAATTGAATTACACACACATAAATATAAACCCATATAAAAATACAATTAATTAAAATAACACTGATGGTTATTTTATAATAGGAGTTTGGTTTGAACGATATTTCTTGAGATTACAAGATCAAGTTATAACCATTGAGCTGACAACTCATGAACAACCGACAAAATCATTATAATACAAGTGTTTTATTTCTATTTATATGAAAAGTAAAAAAAAAAAAAAAAAACATCAAGATAGTGGTAGTACACACCTGTTTGAGACTTCTTAAGATCCCTTGGTGGTTGCTGGTTAAAGAAAGTACAAGCTTTTTTGAATGGTGTTGTGATGGTTTTCTTCCAAGAAGCCATTTGGGTTTAACTGAATTGGTAGTTGACACAAGAAAAGGTCTTTGAATATGCTGCTTACCTTATCTTTGCAATGAATGTATTCTCTCTAGGGCTTTTATATAATATAATAAAAGTGGGAGGAAGAGGAACACAGACAGAGAGAGGCAAGATCCGTGAGATGAGGCTACTGATGATGGAAGGAACATCACTCCTTTTTATTGACTTCTCTTATCTCTCTCATCAAACCTAAAGGGCTGAACCCAAGCACATGCTACATCACCTTACACGTGAAGATCTTTTCCATTGGATTTTACTATTATTTTATTCAATTAATGGAGACTCAGTGGACCCTTTTTGCTTAATAAGTTAAACTTTAGCCTTTTCATTTGAAGCTACTACTATGCTATAATGTTTTATGTAACCTATGTTTTTTTGTTTTTTTTTTTTTTTTTAATTTACCTTCAATGCACTGCTTGTCCTTCCTTAACCTTTATTGTTTCATCAATCACCCCACTTGTTTTTCTTTTGACACGTTTCTAGGGGCAAGACTACATCAGTAGATAGATAAGCTCGAATTTAAAATTGTCTTGTTTGCTATTTAATTTTATCTCTTTGGGGAAAACAATGTTACTTACTGTGATAATGTGAAGGGAGGGACCCTAATGCAGAACTGTAAATTCTGAGCACTTGCAAATTGTAATGGGTAGGGCAGTCGACAAAGAATTGTTTGGCTTTGCAGTGATGTAAATTGATTTTAATGATTTAATTAATGTTGGATGAAGGTGTTAAAATTGATTTTAGTTGTATACAATTTATTTAGGTATATTTACATGTTTTTTAGTAAAATTGATTTAATTTTTAGAATTAATTCTAATTTAAAATTGAATTTTTTATTTTTTTATTCAACTAATTTTTACATAAACATAAACTGATTTCACTTCAATCTATCTTTAGGTAGAATCAATTTTACAGTCAAGTTATTCAAATGATTTATTTTTAAATAGATTCACACAAAAATAAATTAAACAATTAATTTACAAACGCTTTAAATTTTAATTCAGATTAATGATACAACTCTAAAATGAATTTAACTTCATAAAAAATTGAAATGAAATCTACACTAGTTACCCACTCCGTGGCATGCGATAGTGATGAGATATGGGGAATGGAAGTGGAAACGTGGAAGATGGAAAACAACACAAGGAAACAGTAGTTACCCCTTTGTGTTGTGGGGTCTTTGGCACTTCATTTTCAGCTCCATCATCTTAGCACCCAATTTTGACATTAAGAGTGCCTATACTTCACCTATGGGAATTTAGTCTTAAAACTCATCATAATTTTTCACTAGTATGAACCTGCATAGTATCAATACTTTTTATTAAATGTGAACACTAGTGTGACGGTGCCGTTGATTCTAATTTCTAATCATGGGTTGACAAAGGCGTAGCCAATTTAAATAATGCTATAGTACTCGATTGTTGACTTCCCAATGCAGCTTAATTTTGGTTTGAAAATTAATCTCCCTTCCCTGCAAAGTGTGTCTGGTCAATTGCTTCCAACAACATATATAAAAATTACTAATAGTGTAAATCAGCATTATGGTTACATCGAAAGCAACATATATTGAGAGATGAAATATGGCCTTATCTTTGGGAATCTGGAAATCCATAAAAATGTAATCTTATGACACTGACCTTTTTCTAATTATTTGCATTAATTCGTTGTTTAGTCTTTCTTTCTTTTTTTTTTTTTTTTTTTTTTCAAGTAGAGGCAAAATGACTAATGAATAATTTAATGGAGAAAAATCATTAGGGTATACTGTGTCGTATATAAGACATCGGTCGAATCGTTGTCTCAATTTTAAAGATGATAAATATTTTATTATTGTTAAAATTTTAAATGATATTTGATTATTAATTTATGGTGATTTATTGTGGCATCAGCCATTAAAAACATGTAGAAATATTTTTTTATATGATTTAATATATATATATATATTTATATAAATTTAGTTATTAATGGAGAGAAAATGACCATGAATTTAAGAGTATTACGATGTAGATGCCATTTGATCTTATTACAAATACTTGTTATTTTCATTTTCAATTACGTAATTAATCTATTTAGACTTTGTTTATTCCCTTTCACATGCAATCCAATGATCTTTCATGTGACTAAAACAGTGACAACTGAATAGTGAAAATTATTGGTGGGATGATTATTGATTTATAACAGCTTTCCCCCTAAAAATTAAAAGCAGTTGATTAAGAAACAGTTGTGAGATGATTGGTGGATGAGGTTTTGATCACATGTACATGTACTAGACATACTGCATGTTTGGTCTTGAAATGGTCGGCCTTACTTTAATTTCCTCTATTTAATCATGCTTACATCCACTTATTTTGGTGAATGCATGTTTCTATCTTTGTCACATAGTTTGAGATTAATCTCCTTATTGATACCAACCGTTTGATCATCACATTTTTAATTAATTAGCTATTAATGCAACACAACCATATTGGTTACCATGTTAATTAATTGAACAAATAAATAGCTTGTATTAACTACGATCTAAAGATGGACCCAAACATTGTGAAAATGGGTCAAAGAAAAGGAATGGGGTCCGAAAAGAAGCATGAGTGATGAGGAACCCGTACAACTACAATGTTAATTTCATGTATAAAGAGAGACACAATGCCCCAATCACAACCAAAGCTCAATAATACACGCTTTACATGTCTATAACATTATTTATTTCATGCTTCCCCTTTTCTCTATAAATAAAATATCTGGGTCGCAGTCGCACGGCATCATTATGTCTCTCTTGTCTCTTAGGGAAGGGGAATAGTGGATCACGTTTTTTTAGTGTTTTTTTTTAAATGTAATAATATAATTACCACAAAAAATTTATCAAATTTGAATTGAGATTTGAAGTTCATCGTAATAATATTAATGGAATTAAAACTTAAAAACAATGATAAGTTTTTTTATTCATTTTCATCATTAATATTGTGAATAATTTCATTTTATTTTTTTATCGGAATAAATAAATAACTAGTAAATAAAACTAGTAGTACTTTAATCTATTCATGAAAGTGTTTGGGCACTATATTTTTAGTCTTGGAAGTTAGAAGTAGGACTTTTGTATATATATATATATATATATATATCTCTTTTTTAAATAATTTTTTTTAATTGTTCTACTTTGAAAATAATTTTCTCAAATGTTTTATTTATTTTTTCAATGGAAGATCGTTCTTTGGAGAAGCGACCACCTGAAAACTAATTTTTTAAAATTCAATAGAAGTTCGTTTTCTCGTGGTAATGTTCCTCCAAATATACTATTAAAAGTTAAGATTTAGGTATTATATTTTATTCATTTTTACATTATTGAAAGTTGTGATCCGGTAAAAAAATCAGTGAAATAAACAAACGTGAAAGTTGAATGAGTAATCGCTTCAAATTTTGGAATGAATAATTTTTGGGTTTAAACCCGTGCTAATGAAGTCTGTTCTGAATGTGGGCTTAGCCCGCATGAGCTGAATGTACATAATAAGCCTGTTTGTTACAACTATTTTAAAAAATAATTATTTAGTATTATATTTTTTTGTTATAATTTAAAAAAATATAAATAAAACTTTACATAAAAATTAATTTAAATAGTTTATCACAAATATAATTTTAAGAATTTTATTCTATTTACTAACTTTTTTTGAAAAATAAAATTTAAAAAATGATTAAAATAAGAAGTCACTTTAATCAACTATTCAAAAAATTATTTTTGAAAGATTCATTTTTTTTTTATAAAAAATATGATTTTTTTTATTATATTAAAATCTTTAATAACAAATATTTAAGTTATTTCTAAAATTATTTTTTTAATCCGTAACAAATAAGTTTAAAATAATTTTTATTTTTTTAAGTTATCATAAAAATCATATTTAAAAATAAAAATTTGTAGATGTTGGGGAATTTAAAGCTTATTTTGAACTGTATTTGTGTAATCTTAAACTCTATTGAAAAATAAATATTTTTAATACATATTAAGAAAAATGCTAAATGAATAATCCCTTTTCTTTCTTTTACTCAACAACCTTTTCTTATTTCCATTTAAAAAGATAATTAAGAAAAATTATACTAGGGAAGACATACCTTAGAACAAAACTATTGTAAACCACCAACAACATTGATAATTTACTATGGCATTTAGGTATAATCTCTATAATTAAACTCAAGTTACATCTGTGTTGATAAAAAAAAAAAAAAAAAAAAAAAAAAAAAAAAAAAAAAAAAAAAAAACCCAAGTTACATCTTTGTTTAAAAAAAAAAAAAAAAAAAAAAAAAAAAAACTCAAGTCACAATTGATATAAACGATAAATTCAATCACCTATCTCAATTTTTTTTATCGGTATCTTGTTGGCTACACATGTATTTTTAAATTCACATAAAAATTTAAATAATATTGAAATATGTAATATTTTTCTTTTAAAAACAACTAATTAATAGTTGAGATTAGATGAATAAAAAGATTACGTACAAAGAAACGTTATTTTTGAAATAAAATAGTTTGATAGTATACAAAAATGAGGTTTGAGGAGAAAATAGAGTACATTTTGCTGGAAAAAAATAAAATAAAAGTAATTCGTAATTTTTGAATTATAAAAATAAATGAATAAAAAGGTTAAATAATTGCTAGACAGGATAGAACAGAACATGTGAAATTGTGAATATTGTTCTCTATTTGTTGTTTGTTAAAATAGAACAGGATAAGACAAAACATAAAGAAAAAATAGGACATTTTAGTTTCACTTAAAAGGATGAAACTGGAGATATAAAGCAGAACAAGTTATATTCCTTTTTTTCTTTTCTGTTCATGTGCCAAACAATTTCATAATAAGGGCTACAATAGTAAAATTCTATTTGATAGTATAGGAATGGATTAGTGAACAGTAATAGTACTCAAAACACTTTTTGTGTCTCACCAAAATAACCAAATGCATTTCTTCCTTCCCAATAACTGTTCCTTCCTTTTAGTTTTATTCTTTTTGATTCCACATTTTTGTTAGTTTAGGGGTTGAATCACTTTTGTGGTGCTTACATTGTTTAGACTAGTTATGAGTAGGACCCCATAAGCATTTGGTTCCTCTGCCATTCAAATTGGATGAATGATAGAGGTTGTTGTGCCCTTTCCATCTTTTATTCACCGCACCTCATTTTAGTGTATCTTTTATTTTACGGTGTAAATTAATTTAAAATTAATTGAATGTAAAATAATTTATGTAATAGTAAGTTGGACCATAAATTTAAACGTAAAAATATAGTAAATGCAAACGCATCAAATTTTAAGTGTAAAGTTGAATTAATTTTTTTAGGTAATCAATTTTACTTAAGGATATCTAAAATGTCTAATCAATTTTACCTCATCTAAAAGTGAAACCAACCATTCATGAAAAATCAAACAGTTACAAAAGCAATCTCAGTTCAAAAGAATAAAGATTTAGAAACACATAATGTTAAAATACAGAATTCGGTCAATCACACTTATGCCTTCAATTGTAGAATGACTATCATTTCTTTCAATTATGATTCAAGATTATAGTTTACAATATACAACTAGTATTTAAATACTTCGGTCTAGATTATAATATTATCTTTGTGTTGTACCGCTCGAGAAACTAGGTGACTTATCAAAATACTATAAGTTATATCCAATACAAACACCTTTGGTGGATTATCCTTCTCAAAAGTATAAGAAAAAACTAAGCTATTTATCTAAAATATTGTTGGTAACATTATAAAATTGAGAATACTTGTTGGTTTGAAATATGATTATATGAATATATATGTGATATAAGTTGAAGCTTTTGAGGACTGACTAAAGGATACATGATATGAGACAAAGTAGTTTAGACAAGTTTCTTTCCACCAAAGTGTTTACTTGATGTTCCAGATGCCATATAATTGGAGTTGGAAATAAATCCTACTAGAGTAAAATAATAGTTGTGAATGTGTGGTATAATTGAGTGGCATTGAAAGTAAATGAGAAATATATTGTCATATAAAGGAAAGATTACATGATGATTACATTTGAGGAAGCAAGTGCAACTAAGAAGAAGATTACATGATGATTACATTTGATTAAGAAGAAGATTAGTGAATCAAGATGCAATTTGTTGCTGAGAATCAGTGGCTCGTGAGGCATAGAATCTAGCGATGAAAGCCGACGCTTTTCGATCAATACCGGGCTCGGCAACCCAACGAGCTCTGTCTTCATCACTTGCAAATATTCTAGTTTTACTTTGATCATCATAATAGTAATAATCATCTTTGTTTCCACCTGAGAAACAAGACTTCAACATGCCACAAAACGACATTGAACTTGATTTCTTCCCTCCTCCCATTTTCTTTTACTTCCCATCCAATACCACTTCTCTTATTTATACCCAATATAAAGTTATATGCCACATGCAATCCTCATTTTATTACTTTTTTTCTATTTTTATTTTCTACTCTCCAATTATTAATACTATTTTTTATTTTAAAAACTACAAATATTTCTATACATAGGAAATTATTGTATTTTGTTGGTCCAAAATACAAATAAATCTAATATATTCCTCTCATCTTGAATTGACTGACCCCTTTGCTTTTGTTTTCTTTCTTACTATGATTACTTTGTTTTGTTTCCCACACACACACAAAAGATGCCTCCTTTCATTTTCTTATATAAATAAATAATGCCTACGGAATTAGATTAATGCTTCTACTCCTAACTTTGTTGAATGTTGTATTCGTGACTTTTCTTCTCTCTTATCTATGTGACTATGTCTAATTCCATTTTTTTCTGTGGGCTTTTTCGTTTTCCTCTTTCTTGGAACCCGAGAGTAACTACTTCAACCACAAGATTAGAAGGTCTTTGTAATATTAATAAAAAATGTGAATAATTGTGTGGAAATTTCCACCGATTAACTAAATACGTGTCTGTCTATACATAACTTAGTCTCAAAGACACTTGAAAAGGAAGGATATTTATTGTTCAAACTCTATAACAACTATTAACATAACAAAGTTTGGTAAGTATATTATAGAAGTAAAAGTTATGTATGGTAAGTATATTATGTATCTTCAATTTAAACTTTGTTAGTATTTTTGTATAAATTTTTTATTTGATACACATAGATTTTTCTTAAATAGTTTTAGTGACACGTGTCTTTTTAAATATTTATTAAGGATTTCAAAAATAAAATAAAAAATTATTAGAAAAAACAGCTTTTAAAATTTTAAAAAATTAAATTCATAAATTATAAAATAAAGTTTTTATATTTAATTTCTTCACATGTACTCTTCACACTCATGTTAATATTTGTTTCTTTTAAAATGAATTTAAGATTAATTATCAGTGTAAATTTCTCTTACTCATTATTCCAATCAAATAACATATTATAATCACATATCTACATAAGATGTGTGTAATTTCTATGTGACCATATCTACATATATAAGATGTGTGTAATTTGTAAAAATGTGGTACATACCAATTAAATCAAGAAAAATTTCATAATGAAAATATGTTTATATTTAATGGGTCTCAAATGAAACATGTTACACTGGCGCTTTGTATGTTTTTTCTTTTTTTCATTTTCACTCAAACAATTTAAACATTTTATAAAGAAAGACTTAATACACGAATAAAATTGATAATGTGTATTTATTTATGCATGTAATTAAGGAAATAATATATATTTGCTTGATGTTGTAGAGTTGTCGTCCAACGAAAGTTGCGTACAGCCCTCGATCAATTATTTGTGTTCACATAGGATATTTAGAATAGGGGGAATTTTATCTTAGCTATCTTCATTAACTGTCCTTAATTAGCTAGCTAGAAATGCTTAACAAGTATTAAAAAATTGCTTACAATAATAGTGAAATCAATTTATTTTGATGATGTAAAGTTGGACCGTGTACTTTGTACATTGTACCGTATAGATTTATCAAAAAGTATAAAGTGAAAGATTTAGAAGCAAAGAAAATTCGAAAGGAAGCTTAGAGAGTTTTCTTTTCAGCTTTAGTTGGTATAGTTTATGTATTTGTGGTTAGTATATATTCAATTTTGTTGATCTTTATGCAGAGGCAGCTAGCCATAACCGTGAGTGGTGTAGCCTCATTCATATTTATATCTTTCTCCAATACAGTGCCATCAAGCTGTCTAACTTTATGAGATCTTCATTCTTAAGGGATCTTCAACTATTGTATACCTATATTCTACTCAAATACTTCTTAAACTTTTATTATTGTTGAATTTCCAAATACCATAACTCAAGCGAGTTATAACACATAAAAATACAAGTAACAATATCTTTAATCTTTTTATTTATGTGTCAAAATCAATCATTGTTAAAAGTATTTTATTGGTCTTAATCACTAGACACTAATCATATTATTTGTTTTCTTTTTGCTTTTTATTAATCTCTTTGTAAAGGAGAAAAGTTTTATTTATTTATTTATTTAAAAGGGAAAAGATAGACAATGTTAGGCTTACAACTATATATTACTATATAATCCTTTTAAAGGCCACTTGCGATTTGGTAATCTTCCTCTAATAATAATTGATGGCTGAGGATTATGGTTCTTTAACATAGCTAGCCTCTCGACGTATCTCATCACCTATTAATATTAAATCGTGATATGAATTCCCTCTATTTCAATTTTAATAGTGGTTATTTTTTAACGGAAATTAATAGTGGTTTTAGATTTAAATAATTTCGTAATGATTTTCATTATAATTGTTTTAAAGTACTGGTAATTTTTTCTTTCAATTTGTCCCCAAATAATATTATGTATGTAATTCACTGAACCCAAAAAAATTTATAATGTAATTCATTTCTAAGACTTTATATTATTTATACATTTATGATAATAGTTGGTAAAGACAATTTACTAAAAAAATTCTACTTGTAAAATTATATAATATTTTTGTTAATCTTTGTAAGAAAACTTAAACCACAAAATAATTTGAAGTAAATGGAGTAAATTGTAGTGGCAAAACTACAATGGTAATTTGGAATTGGAGAGAGATTTTACGGGGTAGTAAAATTTTATATGTTTTTTTACTAAAGGATGATATTTAATTATTTAAATTAGTATAAATTATATTGATCAATAATAATATGATTAAAAATTGACAAAATCGAAATAAAGTGAATATGTAAATAAATTTATAACACTCAAATTAATAATATAAAATTTTAAAATATATATAAATATGATAAAGTCTATATATATAAAAAATTGAACCGACTAGAATACTCAAATTGTAACACTACAGTCTCAAAATAATTAATTAAATTTACACTTATTCAAATTTAATCTATAAATTTAAATCAAATGAATATTATAATAAAATTAAAAATTAAAACAATAAAATCACAAAAAACAAAAATATTATGCTTAGATATCTTATTCATATAAAAGAATAAAAAAAAAATTTAAAGAAACGATGTCATATAAAAATTTAATTCGAAACACCCCTTTCGTGTGATGAAAAAAAGGAACGGGACAGAGAAAGGCGGCTAAGCTACAACTGTGAATTCAAAAATGGAATACGTGTTAATTAAAATTTTACATGATAACACAAACTCTTCGATGTAAATTAATATTTTGGATGATAAAATTGTGAATTTTTTTAAATAAATTGGTAAAATTGTTTTGAGATGGATAAAATGATAAGATTTATTACTTTTCATATATATGAATAATACATAAATGTGTAAATAAAATTGTTAATGTGAGGATTCACATTCATAATAGTCATAGATAAAATACTATTTTTTCTATTATTTTAAATGTTTTCAATAGAACCATGATTAGTTTTCTTGAAAATAAATTTTGCTGATTTTTGTAGTTGTTTCATGCACTTTTTTTTTTCACTATAATATATTCATTTAAATTTTTATAATAAAGTTTATAACGAGCAATAATTTGTATCTTTTTAAATTATTTTATTGAGTTTTAGTCTAGTCTCAATCCATTAATTTTCTTTTCTTTTTTTTTATTTTAAAATAAATCAATAGTTATATAAATGTTACGTTATTGACTTATGGTACCAAAATAGTTTGAATGTCAGATTTATTATTTAATATTTTTATATTATATTTTTTTAAAATATACAAAAATTTCAAAGATATTTACCCACTTTATATTTTGAAGTTTTTGAACTCAACAAAATTTCAAAAATTGTGAAATTATCTGTAAACAGTTTTTATTGAGGATGAATGTAAATGTCAAAATTTTAAAATATGTTTTGATAAAAATAAAAAAGGGTTAGTCCAAAGAAAAAGTAATAAAAGGATAAAATTATCTTTTGAGATGTTTTGGAGAGTATGAAGTATAAATGAAGATAGTAGTAGCTTTTCTACCAAAACTTTCCAATGGATGTTCATCCAACCTCTCATATTTACTAGATCATAACTTTCAATAGTATAATATGCACTAGTGAATCATAACTTTCAAAAGTGTATTGGAAGGCAAATGAAAAAAGTAGAGAAAGTAGATGATATTTTTCAACTTTTCTTGCTTTTGCATAACCAAACGCAAGGCCCACAATACTCTCTGAGTTCTTCAAGCCCACAACTATTAGAATTCTTAGACCAACTCAAAATTTATTGACCATCTTGACCAAAACAATAATAAGTAAAAAATAAGTTAAATATATTTTTCTCCTTTTTTTATATATTTTTTATGGTTAAATATGTTCCCATACTTTTTTAATGAATCAAATGACATATATTTTTTTAGCGTTTTTATATTTATTAATAATAAATATTTATTTTATATTTTTTAATGACAAATTAGTATCTCGTGTTTTTTATTATATTTATTCATGATAAATATATTTTTTATTTTATTTTGTATGTATCTATAATAAATATTAGAACTGTGTTTTTTATATTTATTAAAAATAAATATTTATTAATAGTATTTATTAGTTGAATTAAGAGTTCAGAATAATACAATCTTTATTTTACTCCTTGTTTGTTAGTATAATCTTATTTAATTAATTATATTGATCACCCCCATAATTTGCCAAAAACTAATAATCATTATTTGGTAGTGTAATTTTGGATTTTTTTCCATCTATATATCTTTTTCAACATACTTCACTTTCATATATTAGTTTGGACATCAAATAATACATCAAAATTAATACAGTTGAATAGATGTGTCAGCAATGTTGGAACAATGTTTCTTATTATGACTAAGAGTCTGACATAACCTGCAGTTTCTTGGTATTCTTTTTGTGGTGTTTATTTATGTTCTAATGCGCTTACTCTTTGGACGATCTTTATTGATTCTCCTCATTTGTAGATTTTGATGCACCTTCATATTTGAGTCAATAGATTTGTTTGGTATAAGTTTGAATGTTTCGTTGTAGACTTTCAGTATTGTTTCCTACTTCACATCAGGTGTATGTGTGATCCACATTTGCATATCACCGTGTCAACTCAACCCCCCAATCAACCCCCACAAGAACAAATCATGCACCATATCGCATAATTATCTCACCTACAAACCGAACCATACATTCCATATTGTGGTCATCCACCACCACACATACAAACCCCCAACAAAAAGTTTCATATTATGGTCCACCACCAACACCACATTTACATACATCTACAGAAATACTAACTTAGTATTACGTTTCGTCAGTGCAAAAAATACAAATCATCAGTTGCTCGACAAAACGCAATATTTTCTATAATTTATTTGGAACTCATTGCACAACTCATGAGTCGATTTATGCTGTTTTTTATTCTATATATAACTTCGAGACTCAAAATTATATGGAGGCAGGTGATAGTAGTTATAATCCACACATAAATTATCAAATATTTGATTTACATACACCTTCGATAATTAGATTATTAATTAAAATTTGATGTTTTTTTTTTATAATTTAATGTTTTTTGTTTGATTTGATTTATATAATTTAGTTTTTTTTATTATATTTTATTTATTAATTTAGTATATTTTCATTTGTTAACAAATGTGACATCTAAACGAGGAAAGAAATTTATTTCATGTGATCATAAAGTTAAAAAAAGAAAAGATATTTCCATATATTAGTTTAAAAGTGGAATATATTTAAAAAAGAAAATTAAAAAGAGAACATAGATGAAAAAATCCTACCATATTATTTAATTAATTAGTTAATTTTAATCACATTCATAATTTACCAAAAACTAGTCATCCTTATTCGGTAGTACAATTTTATCTGATTAATAAGTTTAACCACCTCCATTCATTAATTTGCCAAAAACTAATAATCATTTTGGATACGTACCAAGTTACCCAATAAACACGCATGAGATTGGACTGTAGAGTAACGTGTGACGTGTGTAAACTGTAATATGTAATGGTGTCATAAGATCAAATCAAACTATCCAAATTTTCACTTCTCACGTTATTATTTTGTTATTTTTGGCAAAACCCAACCTTATATGTTAGTAACCATAACTATGGCATGCTATAACCATATTATTATATTTAGTAAGACTAAAAGAAAAATATAAAAGAAAAATAAGGAAGCTTCGTTTTCTCCTTACCCTCCATTCCATTTCACATTCATCTCTTTTCTCCTTTTGTTCCCTTTTTCCAAATTAAATTCACGCCAACGACATCACTACCTTTTATTTAATTTTAATTTAATCAGGACCTTTATTTTATTAGCGTTTGAATAAAAACTCACATCACATGCCATCTTTATATTATTTAATTACTTTAATATTTTGGTGGACTCAATTCTCATCACCGTTCACATCACATTATTGCTTTTTGTTCATCACCGTTCTTCTAATCCAACAACCTTTTCTGATTTCAAACGCTTTCATGGAGGAAGTTAACGGTATATCACTCTCACTTCCTTTTTCTTTTTATTTCAACCAATTCATTCAGTTTTTTTCCTCCTCTAATTCCATATATATTTTTTTTTTTTATATTTCCGATTGGTATGATTATAATGTTTTCTCGCTAACCTTTTTCATTAATTTTAGAGCGAAGGTTATTTAAGTTAGGATAAAAAAATATTGTAATTCTCCTGCAGCACATTTTTGCAACATGTTATGTTATGTATTGGTTTAATTTACAAACTGCAGAATCTTAATTATACCCTAAAAAATCTTTTGGGATTTGTATTGGAAGTAGTAATTAAAGATTATAAACTTGTAGTTTTTCATGATTAATTTGCTTTCTTGAAATTCCTACCTAACTGAACAAGTTTTTTTGTTCAGATTAATTAATTATGTCTTGTTGATTATTTCAGTGGTAGAAACCAAGGATGGAACCGTTTCAGTAGCTACTGCTTTTGCTGGTCATCAGGAAGGTAATTCTTCTGCACAAAAATTGTGAATCGGAAGACTTATTTTCTTAAACGTGAATTGGATCTTATTATGAATCATAAGATGCATTACTGATAAAGATACATCATTTTTAAGTAAAATCAAATGACATAGCAAACATATCAGTTAATATATTATTGTCTACTAATCTTAAACTAATTCAAGATTCAAGTCAAAAATCAAATGACAAGAAAAAGTGATTGGTTATACAAAGTTCATAAAAAAAGAGTAGTTGGCTAGACTAAGTTTTAGTAGTGATTCATCATAATGAATTGAGATTAAGCATAATGAATGGAGATTCATTAAGATTCTTGTTCAAGACAGATACATGCTAGAGATTCGTATTGATTGGATTCAGTTTTGTATCGAATCGAGATGCGACTCACATGTATTGTAAGATACTGATAACCATGGTTCAGCTTTCTTGTTGAACTCTTCCTTTTTTTTAAAATGTCCATGGCTGATTTATTGAGACCTTGAGATTTGAGGCCTTCTTTTTTCATGATATTTTGCTGGTGTTAGGGTTGATTATTTCAGAGTCTTATTCATATGTCATTTAATTTAATACAATAGGCTTATAATTAAAAAGCATGTACTGTCTTTCTATGATTCATGGTTTACATTTGAAGTTAAAAACAACCATATGGAGTTTTTGTTTTATCTGCTTGGTATTGTGATGGCCTCTGATCAATTGTATTGTGGTTTTGTGATTGCTTAATTAGCTGTGCAAGATAGAGACCACAAATTTTTAAGAAAAGCAGTTGAAGAAGCATATAAAGGGGTGGATTGTGGTGATGGAGGCCCTTTTGGTGCTGTTATTGTTCACAATGATGAAGTAGTTGCTAGTTGTCACAACATGGTTCTGAATTACACTGATCCAACTGCTCATGCTGAGGTCACAGCAATAAGAGAGGTTAGACTATAATTAACCAAATAATTTTCTTAAGCAGCATGGAAAAATGCAATTTTTATGTTAGTAAGCATCGGTATTCTGTACTGAATTTGTGTTTTTTGACTTAAATAGCATTCATCATTGCCCAAGATGGATATCCCCTGCCCCACTTGATAATTGATTATTTCAAAGCAATACTTAATTCATGTAAATGTTAGGGAGAGGATATCGACAGTCTATGTACATAATCGTCGGGGCAGGTTTTCCAAAGAATTATATGCAGAAAATTCCAGTTTGTGGGGGTACCTATTTTAATATTTTGACTTGAGAGATCTATGGATTTAGAACTTAAAAGCTTTAGTCTAGCACGCCACTCAAACTTTGGTCTGGCATACCACTCAAATTTTGGTCAACTCTAATAGTTTTAAGCTTGTTGAGAGCAATCATTTTTATCGACACCATGCATGTATTCTTTATTCTCCCAAAAACAGTATGTAAATAAGGGTTTTGGACATATTTTGGGTTTCATCTATGCAAGAAAAATCAAAAGGGGTTTGGCTCTTGATACTCAATTATAATATCTAGATATGACTCAGATGACAATGCTACAGCATTTAACTGTAGAAAAAGAAATAGTTGCTGCCAGAATTTAACATCTTGTTGCCTCTTTTTGAGCAACAGGTTAATGGTTAGATATCAATTCCATTTCCAGCAGTATTACTCTAGACTTTTTAGAAAGGCTAGCAGACTTAATAAGCTCTTAAATTCCAAAAAAAAAAAAAAAAAAAAAACCTCTAACAG
Source organism: Cicer arietinum (assembly GCF_000331145.2). Classification (NCBI taxonomy): domain Eukaryota; kingdom Viridiplantae; phylum Streptophyta; class Magnoliopsida; order Fabales; family Fabaceae; genus Cicer; species Cicer arietinum. Next base: position 3,831,000 of record NC_021166.2, read on the forward strand.
CTGTATGTTTTACTCTGTATGCCTATTTTTTTATGCATTAGGTGTAGCAAAATGTATGCAATGGTAAACAAAAAATGATTGATGCAGCGCTTTTAATTCACAGGCTTGTAAGAAGCTGAAGCAGATAGAACTTTCAGATTGTGAAATATATGCTTCTTGTGAACCTTGCCCCATGTGCTTTGGTGCAATCCACCTTTCCCGAATTAAGGTTGGAATTACCTGCTTTTCCTATGTTTCTCATTTGTATCAACATTGTCCTGTTTTACGCATAACTTATTCCAATATTCTTTCTAAACAGAGATTGGTTTATGGAGCGAAGGCTGAGGCAGCAATTGCTATTGGGTTCGATGATTTTATTGCGGATGCATTGCGAGGTACCGGATTCTATCAGAAAGCACAGCTGGAGATTAAAAGAGCTGATGGGAATGAGGCCCTTATTGCAGAAGAGGTTTTTCAGAAAACAAAGGAAAAGTTCCAAATGTATTAGATTTCATTTTTCTCCACACACGATGACAATTAGCCATTAAGGATTGGCTTCATTTGAATTATTGTAATTGTTGATAGGGGATTGATCTCATTTGATTATACCAAGGTATATGCTACAATTTAGATTGCATCAGGTTCACTATCTGATTGTCAACCTGTTCTAATTCACATTTTCACATGGGAGGGTATGAATTGCATTTCCTTCTGTATCACGTGATTGCCACTAATGTTGAATGAAACCTTCTATTTTTCCTGAAGTTACATTTGTCAATGCAGAAATAAACAACTAAAGAGGTTCTCTTCTATGTTGGACGAGTTCTCATTTATTTGAAAAAACGTTGGTGGATTGTGTATTTCTATTTCCCAAGTTCTAATATATTATCACTGTGATTCTACTTATAGTAAAAAATTGGGGAAACTTGGCGGACTTTTTTTTGCTAGAACTGCTACACTACAACTGATTTTGGTTTCTCAAATAAAAATCTACATTTTCCCTTTGATGATAAATTCATTGTCTTTTACTCTATTTTAATGTTATATACAACTTATACGCTTAAAAGCGATTCATTGTTTTAATATGTAAGAGTTTTAAAGAATATTGTTAGTAATTGGTTTAACTCTTCATTGTTCGTTTTTATTTGCCAAACCTTATAATCTCTCACAGAATATCTCAAATTGTTTAACTTAATTCTAAAACGTGCAAGATGAAAGATATAGGAAAGATTGGAGACGGATGGCAAAAAATTCAAGTACTCCCCACCTCCATCTCGGTACAAGTATAAACTCTTTTATTATGTTACTGATATTGTGTGGCAGAAATTGAACTCTTTTATGATGTTGCATAAAATAAACAGTAGTTTTTTTTCTTCTTTTCTTATTTGTAAAACAACAGGTTCAAAGGTGTTCTGTGGATGAGACAGTTTTCATAACAAATGGAATCATAATCATTCACTTCCATCAGCAGCATTAAGCACAGACACAGAAAATTGGACCAAGACCAGAAATATGGCCCAACTTTAGAAAAGCAACCCATCATGGAAAACTAGGCCCGAAAAAACAGATGTGCTAAAAACACTATCCAGTTGGGGTTTCCAATAAATCATTGATCTCATTTTTTCGATAAACATCTACCAAAAAAATATTATACTATAATTGGAAGGGGCCGCGCGTATGCCGACCCCACTACCACAAATTATGATGTAGGTTCTACCACTTGGGTAGACCTTAGACTAGTACCCCTCCTCAAGTGCAATGAAGGTCACTCGCCTAGGCCATGGATCATCTTGATCACCCATTAACCACATCCAGGTAAGAATCTGGCCCAATCACATACACTTTTATTTTATATTTATCTACCTCACTATTTCTGCTAAATCTCACTAATGTGGGACTCTTAATAACGTATTACACGCACAATCCACCATGTTATGTTACAGATGGAATTGGAGTAGGCCACAATGGAAGATCAAGCGAAACAATTTGCAACGATTGAAACCCATGAATCCCATAACCAACACCATCAAACTTGTTACTCTTCAAGTTTCCAAGAAAAATTCTATGAGCACGTTGGAAGAACACAACATCACCATCATAAGGATGAAAAGCTCTCACTTGCATTCCCATATCAACAATTTCACCCCTTCTCCCATCCATTAACTCATCTACAACACAATCCCTCGCGTGTGGTAGAGGAAAACAAGTCACGTGCAACAAACACCAACTATACTCTTCTTCATTCTTTTCCAATTCCCACACTTTCACACACATTTGAATAGTACAAAAACAAGCCATTCGAATTTTTCCACAACACACCCCAACATGACCATTAAAAAGAATGTCACCTGAAGAAGCACCAATAGGAAAATTAATTATATCACATTTTTCATCATTGTTAAAAGGGTCATAAACTAGAACACTAGTTCTTCCCATGAAATACAAAAATCCTTCATGTGCAACTACATTCAACAAAAGGGTACACTGTGTAAAACCATTTGAACAAGACACGTTTTTTTTGTTCCATTGTCCTGTTTCTGATGAGAAAACAAACATTTCAAAGTCAAACTTTGTTATACCCCGAAGAATCTGGTTCAATGTTCCTTCAAAACAAGGAAAACGAACTACCCTGAACCTATGTTGATTAAAAGTGATTTTGTGTGTGTTTTGTTCGACCTTATAATAAGGTTCACAAACAAAACCTTCGAGGACACGGTCACGTTTATTGTGACCGGTCCGCGGAGGAGGAGGAAGAGGGAGTTTGATCCAATGTTTTGTGATGGGGTTGCATACGTGATAAACTCTACCACATGTGGTTTTCTTGCAAAGAAACAAGCCATTGGAAAATCCAACAATTCTAGAATATAAGACATGTTTTTTTCTTGCTACTTGGTCGAGTTTCGGGTCGAATTTTCGGCCGAGAAAATTCAAGGATATTTGGTTTTGTGGATTAGAAGGATGATGATTGGGGAAGAAGGAAATGAGAAGTTTTCGGTTTGAGATAAAATTGAAGTGCCATTTGTGTTGGAGGTCAGTATCTGATTCCTCTACAGCTGTTGTATGGTGTAACAATTGGTGAAAAATAAATCGTTCAATGAATTGAAGTTGTGAGATTAATGCTAAGAAGCGTTTTGAGATGGATTTGCATCTCAATGCTGTTTTGAATGGAACACGACACCATATCTCAATCAATAAATCATCTGATAAATTGTCCATGTTTGATTATGATATATTGCAAAAATAGTGTTATATTATATATTCTTGCTTATGAAGACTTGTTTGATTCTCTTTTGAATATAAATAAATATGAGTATGTGAACTAGTCAATAGGAAGTGGTCCATCCATATGCATGTTTACTAGTCTATACATCAACTTTGAAAGCCAAGTATATATCTATGAATGAATTAATCCGCGTTTGAACAATACAACAAAAGCTTCTAACTCTTTGAATTTTCCTTTGCCAAATCATACAAAAAGTGTATGTATATATATAGTCTTTATTCTTTCTAGAAGTTGCTTTCAACAACATAAATACATAAGTTTTTACTTCTTTATATATACATACACTCTTTGTATGAATTGGCAAAGTAAAATTCAAAGTTTTTTTAGTGTTTATATTATTATACAAATAGTTTTAGTTTATTTGAAATGTTTACATATATTTTTAAATAGTTTTTTTACAAATATATTTACAATATTATAAAAAGAATTACACAAAATAAATTTAACATCAAATTTTTAGATTTATATTTTTATTACTTTTATCTTGAATTTTATGATATTTAAATAACTTGTATTTAATTTATCTTAAGTTAAAAAAGTTCTAAATTGTTGTAGAATTTTTATATCATATTATAAAAAAGATAATTCAAAATTATTTGCATGACAATTTTGTAGGAGCTAAAAAATATAATTATTCACAATAGAAATTAAAAATAAAATTTTAAAATTTTATAGAGACTAAAAACTTATTTAATCCTACAATTTTTTTTAAATGCATCTTGTCCCAAATAGCTTTTTTGTTTCTATAATATGTAGAAATTTATACTAAAATTATTTAAGATTGATTTTAAACATTCTACTTATTACATGTTACCTTATTAATATGTTGCCTTATTAATGGTTCTCGTTTCTAGTTCGTTTGCTATAAATGTTTTGATTTGAATTTAATATACTGACTCTTACTGTGGTCACATCTCCTATACATATTAATTGATTCAACTTTTCACAAACCTAAAATAGGTAATATTGCTATTAATGACAATCAATAATAAAACAGTTTTTTATTTTCTGATTTTAAAAAAAAATTCTTCCAGCACGCAACAAACATATTTACTAATATAAATATAATTAGTATAAATAATTTAAATAAAAATGAATCATAAACAAATAAACTTATACCTAAAAATATGAATTGAATCGTAAACAAACGCATTAATAAGTTTCCTAAGTTAATGCATTGCATATTACATAGATTTTATAGTTTGTAAAGTCACGTGTACTTACACTATAAAATAGTCTACTTTCAAAGCTCCTCTTGAGATTTTTAACTTTTTGATTAAATCAAATAATTTTTTAAAAAAAATATAGATGAAACATGATAAATTCACGAGTTGAAAAAGGAATAAATTATGATAAATCAAAGCATTAAAAAATTTGGGATTATCAATGATCTCTATAAATATTAGACAATTGCAAATAATTTTACTTGCCAAATTTCTCATACTCTATGAAATTTTTATTATTATTGTTTTTCTTTATCATGTAATATGGTAAAATACACATTTTAATTTCTGAAATCGCAATTAAAAATAAAATTTGTGACTCTATTGTTTTCATCTATGTGTTACTCTATTGTTCACAGTTTCATATTTTAATCTAATGTGATTTTTTTTTTTTGTATTTTATGATTAATCAATTTTAGTTATAGATTGGTTTTTAATCTTGATGAAAAAATGATCTATGTTCATATTTTTTTTTTTTAAATTTGTGTTGATACATTATTATAACCATTTTTTTTGATAAATATTACGTATTTAATCTATAATTTTTTTGTTAGATCTTATTATTTTTATGAGGTGTTTTTGACAAAAGCTGCATATATTAATCTAAATTATAATATATAAATTATAAGACAATTAGTTGAATATTTTACAAGTGACTATACTATTTTGCACCAGATTTAAAAAATAAAATCACAGTTAAAAAATGTATGGAAAAAGAGGAACTGGACAAAATCACTAAATACTATTTTACAAAGTGAACACACATATTTACATGAAAATCCCTCAACAAATAAGAGTAAAAAACAACTAGACAAAAAAAAAAAGAGAACTTTTACTAAGTAGAAGAAATTTCACAACCTCTTTCTAAACGCAAGGACAAAACAATTAGACTCTCTCTTGAAAGTAAGAGAATAATAACATTAGAAAAACATTAATGGAGAAATTACACTTACTCTTACAATTTTTCCTCTCCCTCTCAACAAGTTGTAGTGATTGTTGTTGTGTTATTACAAATGAATGAGTATTTATCAATGATTTAAAAACATGACATACCGGTTTGACCAATTCAAATGGGAAACAGACCCATGCTCAGTTTGTTCAACATAAAAAATCACTAGTTAGTAAAAATCGGAGAAATTGAGTTGAATTATATATAGACCAAATGGGTCACTAAACCGAACTTGGTTTTTTCTAAACACCCATATTTTTTATTATTGCGAAGAAAAAAAATAGTTTTTTAAATTAAAAATAAAATAAAAATAGGTTTTATAAGTTTAACAAAAAACTTTTATTTTACTTACACTTTTATTCCATTTAATCCGCAAGACACTCGTGGTTAATTCATATGAAATTTAATATTTAAATTTATATTATAAAGACTTATATTTGATTGAATTTTAGTGTATTTATTATAAATATAAAATATTTATTATAAATTTTACAGATTTTTAATTTATTAATTATAAGTTCTCGATATTTTAATATATTATATATATTTTATTATTTATTTATTAAATGGTCCCATTGTAATTCAACCGTTTGAACTAATTGAATAATCCATTAAACAATTTAGTTTAATTTTTAAAATATTAATATTTATAATAAAGAAAAGTTTAATTTTTTTACTCGTAACAAATCACTTGTCATCCATGCAACAAGTCACTGACTTCCATGCAAGTTTCTACTTTGCATCTGACTAGTTAGGACTCCATAATTCTTTTTCTTTTCATCACTATGGACATCCAACAATAGTAACTTTACGTTCACATTTAATTTTTTCAAAGTTTGAAAACTGTCTAAAGTTTTGCATTCACTCTACATAATCACTTCTCCTTTATTTATTGTATTTATTTTTGTACATATGTGCCTTTATTTATTTATTTATTTATTTATTTTTGTACAAGATATGTGCCGTTATTCTTAAAAGTACTTTTCAATTAACTTAAATTTTATTTTTAAAAAATTTCTTTATTTTTTTTAAATATTCATAACATCTATAACTCTAATTTTAAATTTTAATAAATGACATTTTACAACAAAAAGTCAATAAAATTGTAGTCTATCTTAATTGATTATATTATTTAGAAGTATACGTTAACGACTCTCATCGTCTTTGCAGAAAACATAATGATTGAATGTTTGTTAAATAAAAATAAAATAAAATAAATATGTCCTTTAAAATTCAATTTGTCAGATCGACGTCAATAATATCACATTCTCATATGTAAAAACAAAGAGAATTATTAATTTATACTTTTAAATAATATCATATATTATCATTAAAATTTCAAATACCTTTTAAATTATAAGCATCGGTTCATAATAAATTACCTATAAAAATGGTCCAGCATAGCTTTCGTGTAAATAAGAATAAAAAATAAAAGTCTACAACATTAAATACAACTTGAAATCTTGAATTGAATGTCATTGCTATAAATTAAATGACACTCAACCTCTGGATACATTGGAGTCAATTAACAATGGGGGATGAGGTGGTGTTGTTGGATTTTCATCTTAGTATGTTTGGGATAAGAGTTAGGATTGCACTAGCAGAGAAAGGGGTGAAGTATGAGTACAAGGAAGAGGATATAGTGAACACCAAGAGTGCTTTGCTTCTACAAATGAACCCAATTCACAAGAAAATCCCAGTCCTTATCCATAACGGAAAACCCATTTGTGAATCACTCATTATTGTTGAGTACATTGATGAGGTCTGGAAGGATAAGAATCCACTGTTGCCCACTGATTCATATCAAAGAGCCCAAGCTAGATTTTGGGCTGATTTTGTTGATAACGAGGTCAGTCTTAATTTCTTAATTAATTTTTTAATTTTTTTTTCACAAAACGTTAATATTTTTATGGGGAATAACAATAAATTTTCAAATCAATTTAACTCTTAGAATTTGAGAATATTTTATATTATTCCATTAATTTTTAACGGAATTTTTTTTTCTTCTAAATTGGCTATAACATTTTAATTTATTGTGAAATAAAAAATATTTTAATTTGTGTGTGATCACATTGAGATATTTGATATTACAGATAATCGTGTTTAATTATGGCTTATTTGTTTACAAATACAATCACGTTGTTGTCACGGATGTAATTTTTTTATGCTGTGGTCACAATCACACTTGCATACCCTTTTATAAAAAATCTATTTGTGTGTGCCAAATTACAAGGATTATGTTGACACCAATGATATGTTAAATGTGTAGGTGCATGAGGTTGCAAAGAAGATATGGACCGGGAAGGTGGGTGAACATGAGAAAGAAAAGGAGAAATTAATATTCAATTTGAAGAAATTGGAAGAGGTTCTTGGGGACAAGCCTTATTTTGGGGGAGACACATTTGGCTTTCTTGATATTGCTTTAATTCCTTTTTTGAAGTGGTTTTCTACTTACGAGGCAGTAGGAAATATGAAGTTAGACTACCCAAAACTCATTGAATGGGGAAGGAGATGTTTGGAGAGAGAAAGTGTGTCCAAATTTCTTTCTGATGAAAAGGAGGTTTATGACTTTGTTCTGATGTACAGGAAAAAAATTGGGGTGGATTAAGACACAAAATGCAAGAACCTAGGAGTTTGTGTTCAGCCAAATAAATTAAGGAATATGTGGAATTAAAATTCCTTACTTAAAAATAAATAAATTGTTGTATTGGGAGTTGAGCTTGTCTGTTATGATTGGCTGGTTCAAAAAAATCTCCACCAAAATGAGGCTTGGCCGCTTGTAGCTTTCCCTCAAACAATGTAAGGGCCACATCTTGGCTGCAAAATCATATATATATATATTTGATTTGTTGTTAAAAAATAAAACAAAATAATGGATTTGGATCCCCTAGAACAGTTGTATAGTTAAACAATTGTGGAGACAATTAGATCGAGAGAGAGAAATTTTCTCTCACTAAATTCAACGGTTTGTTGCACCATGCATCTGTTGTAGTTTAGAGAGGATCCACACACCAAAATAATGTTGGGTGGCTTCAATCAAACTATTACAAAATGATGTGACAAACATCATCAACCATCCTTTGCTATTTAAGAACCAAAAGCAAAGGTTGTCAAAATCGAGAGTTTAAACTCGTTTTGCAAATCAACTCGATACTTGACTCATACAAGTTTACCTCATTAAAATAATATATGCACAGTGTATATAATTATATGATACAATACATGCATCAATAATTCAAAATTTTAACTCAATTATAAAGAAAATAACTAACATGAACAAAATCAAACTAACAAAGAAAGAAATGAACTAAATGTGAAACAGGGGAGTCTAGGTATCGAACATATTGTTAAAAAAAATATGAATTGAATGCTTTTGATTCCGAGTTTGCTATAATTAGAGTTTGCAGCCGAATCAACTCAAAATTGATACCCTGACTCACAAGTTAACTCGCAATTTTAACAACCTTGTAAAAAACAATGGTGTCAGACATTCATGCCACCTATCTCCTCTGCTACACTATTTCTATCTAGTGCTTGCACTACCAATGTGAAGGAAAATAAAATTGATGGGCCAGTTTCAAATATAAATTTGCCTAATCAAATTTCAACTGGTACCCTGCTTCTTTCATATGCATATGCCGTATAACAATTTGCATAAAAAGAATCGGAATCAATGTTAAATGGCACATCCAAAACAAGGCAAGTAGTTAGAAGTAATAAAAACAGTAATAAGGCATAGAAAATATAGAAATTACCTTCTTGTCAACATAGTCATCCCAGAATCTGACCTGAGCTATCTCAAGTAAGGACCACCAAAAGGCAACAAGGGAGATTTGTCCTTCCAGACCTCATCAGTGAACTGCACAACAATGGGAGATTCTCCAAGAGTTTTCCATTTCAAATGAGAACCCGGATTTGCAAGTGAACAAGGTTCATTCAAAGGAGAGGAGGGCCCTTGTTGGTCCATTCCCTTTCATTGTAATTGGTACCCTTTTCTTATTAAGCAAGAGAGAAATCCATACCCTCATCCACAACATGCATAACAGGTAGGTAGTCGAGTAGAATCAACTCATCCACCAAACTTACTTTGTGAAAGAATGCCAGTCAGACAAGAGCAAGACAGTCATAGGAAGCTCAAGAAACAAAAACTGCCCGGGGCAATTAAGCGATTTGCAGATGGTTTACTCGTCAATTAATAGAGAAAATTCAAAATGAAGAGTTGAAAAATGAAATTGAATGTCAAGGAAAGCAGGAAAATTTTACTCATAAGTAAGGAAATAGTGAAATATTTTCATATTGAAAAGGAAAGTAGCTTCAAAAAAAAGAGAGAAAGTAAACAACAGTGAGCTAAGCCCACCGGCCACCAGGGATTGTGGATATCTGAACCCAGTAGGGGCTGAACATATATCTCATAAGGTGTCTTGCAAGGTAAGCTGAGCCCCACTAAGCTACAGCCAACGGTAACAAGCCACAAATTTGGGACAAGAAGAAAAAAGATAAGGAACCTCTTTCATGTTTCTGTCCAGCTTAGTTGAACTGTCTGTCATACACATAACAGTAATTTGAGATTGAGAGACACAGCCTGAAGATCCTGACCGGCTGACCAACTGCATGTCCCTTTCTGCAACTAAACTTCCAATGTTTTGTTAACAATAACATTAGAGCATAACTTATTGTATCTGCTGCAAATAGGTGAATACGTTTGTTCATCGGACAATCGAGCAATTATATAATTACTGAGATTCCTAAGTATTTTTTGTGACTTTTGTCCAGGCTTCCATTTTGCCAACATAGAACAGAGTTTGTTTGGTTAAAGCTGTGATACAGGACAGAGGTATAAGACACTTTCCATCACTGACAAGTAAGAAACAATATTTAGAGCAAACAATATTTGATAACATAGATGTCAAACATGCACACCCTTGCTCCTACTGATTCTAAAAGAGTCATTGAAGAAGTAGCTGAGATATATTTAACTTCATAGAAAAGCCATCAACTATGATTTGTTCCTCACCTATTGATATGGATTGATCTTACTATGTTGAGAACCATGTTTTGTTTCTTTAAACTGATTCTAAGCAGGCCATGGGAAGAAGTAGCAGTAGTAGTAGCTAAGACTTATACCAAACCTCATGTAGAACAGCTGTCAACTAAGATTTGTTCCCTATTTAGGTGTTATCCAACCTCAAAGGATAAATTTTGTACTTTTCGATAACAAATCAGAAGAACAGCATACAGCAATAATTTATTTTCAGATATCAGAATACAAATTCTAAAGGAAAATCATCGAAATTTACTGAAATGTCACACCAATACATATCCCAGACTAAAAATGTAATATCTCGCCGGTTCAACCTCCGTACTAATTTGTACTACTTGATAACAAATCGGAAGAACAGCATACAGGAATAATTTATTTTAGAATACAAATCCTAAAGGAAAATCATCAAAATTTACTGAAAGTGTCACACCAATACATATCCCAGACTAAAAATGTAATAAATAGTGATGGGAAAAAGACCTACAGACTGTACCTTCTGCAATAACAATTATGCTAAAACCTTGATAATAACTCTGATATTGTTTATGAACTAATACTAAAACCCCATCATCGACCAAAAATGAATAAACGAAAGCGCACAAGAATTTCTAACTCGAGTGCGTTGCAAAAGTACAGAAAAGCTGATATCGTCTTCCACACAACACGAGTTCACGGCAAATAATAAGTAAGCAGGAAATTTTATGTAGTAGATTTGTGAAGTTGGAGGAAACCAGCAACAGAATTATTTGCCACGGATATTATAAAACAGATATTGGATCAGTTAGGATACAAATCTAGAGACATTCATTCTAACACAACCCAAACTCATAATTGACATACAATTCACTTCTAAAATGATGGATTGGTGCAAAAGCATTATGACCTCTAAAGCACGGTACTCTATTTTCAGAGATGTACACATACCCAGTACCTGAAATATTTTTTCAGAAAAAGCAATTGAGTACAGCTTGAATACTCTTTGGGTACATCTAGGGTGCTGTTTGAGCATAACATGAGTATAATTTGACCAAAAAGTCAAAGACTACAACAATTTGGGTATACAGTTTAGATTTGTTAATTTTTTCTTTAGGCCCATGAGAGAATAAGTTGTATTAGCATCATTCATTGTCTAAAACATGACCAGTGCATTCTCTATCTTGGTCGTTAGAGCTCAATGACCTACTATTTTATGAACACAAATCTTTGTCTCCTCTCAAGAAAGAGCAAGAGTTATATAAATTAGGGGGTGAAAGTAAACTGTGTGATATTTGTGATTGTTTGTTTCAGTAATGATAGACAAACAAATAATGAGACTAACACTGTTAAAGTGCGATCTTCATAGATATGCTTAGATCTTATGATATTATTGTTGAACATTTTGTGTAGTCTAGTTTCTCAGTATGAAATTTTGTTGCTGTGTTGAACAATTTAATCTCTTTGTAGAGAATTTGTGTAGTTTTTTTTCTTTTATGCAATTTGATCATATGTCTGTATAGAATTTTATCTTATTTTCTTATACATGTATAGTTAAAAAATCTATATTAATATTAAGGTAAGTGCAAGCTACAAGTTATCTATGCAAGATAGATTACAACATGGCATGAAATGACTTCATTTGAACAAGGAAGACAAAAAATAACAGTTCTTTTTCATAAGAAGCTCCAATACATGAATGATTCAATCAACCTGATCAACTAGTCTTACAAAAAAATAACTGTATTTTCATAAGAAACTATGGGTCGTTTACTTTGTGAAAACATTTTCTGTTTTCATTTATTAAAACTTGAGTTAACTTTACTCGTTAATAAAGAGGTAACAGACTTTTGAAGTGAACATTTGTCTAAATTAATGGAAACAGTGAAAATGTCAAAAAAAATTGTTACCATTATTTCCAGAAATGCACCTTCATTAACTAGCATTTCATCTCATCTCTATGACAAATGTTTACTAGAAGTCTCTCATAAAGGAAAATGAATACACATTTTAGGAAATGAAAACAAGAAATGTTTTCACAAAGTAAACAACCCATCAACATTTGAATAATGCAATCAAATCTTAACCAACCTAAACAACTAGTCCTAATAAAAAAACTATCAGAATCAGATCAGTACTTAAGCAGAACATATGATTCACAACAAGATAAACCAACTCAACAGCCTAAATTCCATGACTAGTTTCCATGGCAAAGACCAAAACACACTAATCTGATGATTCAGAGCCAGAATTCTCAGTACCAGAATCGTCCTCTTCTTCAGTTGAAGCCTCTTGCTCCTTAGCTACAACATCGGCAAAGTGTTCCAGAGCCTCAATGGCTCTCTTCCTAGCTCCGACGGCTACCATAGCACGCCTCTCAGCATCCAATCGAATCGCAGTGGCCGCTCTGCTCAAAGTATTGGCGGAAATCTGAGCAGCAGCGGCGAGAACCTTAGTAGCATGAAAATCGATAGTTCTCCGATCGATTTTGAAGTAAGAGAAATTAGGATCGGCGCAAGGAGGACAGAGGAAAGCGAAATCAGGCGTGGAGGAAGGAAGAACACACGATCTGTGAGCGATGGAAGGACAACGGATACACATGAGGCGAAGATTAGGGATAATGGAATCGTCGAAGAGTTCAAAGCAGATAGGGCAGAAAGTGCCTTGTTGTTGTTTGAGAACGCAGTTAGTGCAGAAGCGACGGTTGATGGCTCTATAGCTGATGGTGTGCATGAAGAGAGGGGTGGTTGGAGTGACGCCGCAACCGTCGCATGTCGCCGTGGGGAGTTGGAAAGGATTCATCGGAATGACATTGACGAAGGGAGAGAGCCTCCGTACGTGGGGCAGTCCCAACGGTAACCCTAGAAATAAAATCAACGATGTACGAAATATGTACTGTGGTTAGGAAACGGTTGATAATTTAGTGTTGGGTCCGTAGTTAATTAAAGTGGGACTAAAGATGAAACTCGGTTAAAGTTTAAATAAAGTTAATTGAGCACTTAAGTTTAACAACCTATGTATCAAAATTAATATTAAAAAATTTATTTGTCAAATGTTTTGTTTCAAATTTTTAATTTTGTTTAATTGTTGTAAAATAAGAGATTTAACATTTGTGAGTATAGAGTCGTATAAAACTTTTAAATTTGACGGAACAATTATTTTTGTGGTGATTTGGTATAATAATAAAGATAATATTTATACATTTGTTCACATGATTATTGAGAAATGAATCTATTATCAAAGAAATACAAATATTCTTGTTATACTTATAAAAAAATACTATAATTTATCATTTTTAGATAAATTTAAGTCTATAAACCTTTATAGCGTCATTTATGAGCTTGTCTCTATTGATATTTGCAAAGGAGTTTCATTATTAGTGAAAGTATTTAGGAGATGTGATGGTCCATTACATAAGATTTAAAAAGAAGATGCACCTCATTAATTTGGGGTTGCATCTCGGTTTGAATAAAGTGTATGATAAAGTTGATTGGTACTTTTTGAAATATGCTCATGAATTTTTTGGACTTCTTAAAGTTGTTTAATTGTTCATCGTTAGTGATATATCATCCATTCATGAATATTTTTGATGCAACTCAGATAAAATTTTAGTTCAGATAAAATTATGATAGATGAAGTGAACAATAAGATATAATTATAATTGCATCCTCATTTGTTCTAAATTAACACTGAATGTCGTGATATATGTTCTATGTGAATGAAGTATTCTTGTTTGCTAAAACTAAAGTTTCTTAGGCTCGCATATAGGAGTTTGTTAGAAAGAAGTTCTTTCATAGGAGGTCTTAAAGATAGCTTGTACAAATCGTGACTAACCATATCATATATTTAAACATTTTTTAAAATTATAATTAATAGTATTTAAAAATATGGTTGATTAAATTTAATAGTTCAGTCTAAAGGTAAAAAAAACATACCTTGAACATAAAGTTAAAATATTTCTTATTTTATATTTAACGTCGTTTTCATTCCATAAATTATTTTTCGTCAAATAAAATTGTAATCAATTATATTTAACAAACAGTTTAAACACATCCTTATATTGATTAATTAATAATAATTATAGAATTAATTACTATTTCAAACGTAATTAATTATTGAAAACCTGAATGGAGAAGAAGGTTACAATCCGAGTTGCGAAATAGAAGGGGGAAAAAAATGAAATTCATTTATTTTTCTGCTACCTTAGTAAAAAATAGTAGCAAAATAAAAAAAAACTCGGTCTCTCTCAACCGATATGTAACATCTGTAACCTACCTTGGTGAAGGAAGCTAAAAATAAAAAATAAAAAAGAGGAGAAAACGAAAGAAAGGTGTTTGAAATTGAATTGAGAGTGAAGAGAGCGAGTTATGATGGAACCAGAAGAGTGGGACTTGAGCGCTGAAGACCTTGATTCCCTCGAAAGAGACGCTTTCCAGAAGATTGCTCTACTCCGCGCCAACCCTCCTTCTTCTTCTCAACAACAACAACAACCCCATTCTCATTCTCATTCTGCAAACCCCCCTCCTCTAAAAGTAAAGTTACCATCTTTTTTCATTATTATTCTTTTCCATTATTTTTTATGTCTTTTTTTCGTTATCAATTTTACTAACTAATAATACTTTGTCTTTTAAATTTTAATTCATTATCTTCTTTTCTGCTTCATTTTTAGCATAATCTGTTTCTGTTTGCTCATTAGGTGTTAATGCTTGTGTCTCATTTCAGGTTGACGCTTTCTCTCAAGGATCTAGACCACTTCCCGCCTCATTCAAATCAGGAACAAACAACACTGCCAATGGTATGCTTCTCTTCTTTACATTTCTTTCTCCATCATTCTTTATATGTTGCTTTTTATTTTTTATGTTTCGGTTTTATTACTTTTTTGTATATAAGCAGATGAACATTCTAAAGAATTGGTCAAAATTTCGGTCAAATTTTTCCTCCATTCCAGTGGAAATATTGCAGCAAAGTTTCAATATGATCAGGTTTTACTTCTTCACTATTTGCAGATTATTATTATTATTTTTTCAATTTCCAATTATGATTGTTCCACAAACCTTGTTTTATCATTGGCCTTGTACATGTTTTTGACTTTGGTTTGTGTCAGGCAGTAGTTGCTGCTTTTAGAAGAATCCCTAAATCTACTTGGAATGCCAAAGAGCGGTAAGTCCCTCCACCGTTCCTCCAATGTGTGTGCACGCCAGTGCGAGCGAGTGCATTAGCCAATGTAAACTTTTGAGTATGCAGGTTATGGATGTTCCCTCTAACTTCTTTGTCAGAAGCAGAAAAGGTTCTTAGAGAATTACCTGGTTATAATGTTCAGGTACTAACTTCTTTCATTTTTTGTTTCCTTTACAGTTGAGAAGTCGGTCCTACTATTTGCTATTGTAAGACAAATAACTTTAGCTTATATAAATTTCTTCATAATTGAATTGGTTGCCTTGAGGGCAAGCCTTGGCACAACAATAATATTTTTGTCAGTGATAGTGTCGTGATCTGGTGGATACATGTTGTTATAGAAACAGCCTTCCATTTATAGGACTGGGTATGAAGTTGGGATCACAAATTCAATAAATGTTTTGTTCATTGAATGACAACAATCTGTTGTCCTAGAGTGAGGATTACTGAGGATGTATGCCATATTCTTGTGATTACGTTTGTGATTTTTGTCTTAGATGGTTTTGGTCCTTAATTTCTATATGTTCTAGCCTTGTCCCTATATTTACGTAAACTATTTTACAGGTGGAGAACTTAGATTCCTTAGTGCAACGAGCTATTACCGCTGCCACTTCTGTTCCTGATCTTCGAGGTATAAGCTGAATGTTTTGACTATCAGGTTTTCTATTTTCTCCTCTATAAAGTCTAGATCAGCAAAGGCTTTATGTTTATGTATATACTGTTTTTCCCCCAATAATTCTGAAGTTTCTATTTTTTGTTTTTAAATAAAAGATCGATATGATAAGATCCCAAGCTATATTGAATCAAAGCTTTTGCCATTTCAGCGGGATGGTATAAGGTATATACTGGCTTGCTCACTTTTCTCTCATCAGTATCATATAATATGGATTGTTATGGTGGTTTATCTTCCATGCCTTTTGTTTTTTTTTCCCTTTCTCTACTATTCCCTTAATTTTAGGTATTATTTATTTGTTTTCAGGTTTATATTGCAGCATGGATGTCGTGCTTTTTTAGCGGATGAAATGGGACTGGGGAAAACGTTGCAGGCAATTCACTGTCTAAAACTACATTATTTCCATACATTCAACTGTGTTCCGTTTCTGTGTGTGCTTGTATGGAAGTGCGACAAACATGCAATTATTTGTAGCTGTATAAGTAAAGTCTTCTCAGCATTTCTGCTTATCTTTTGTTTGGCTTTCAAAATTTTGTTGATTATCTTTTTTCTCCTACCTTCTGCAATTAAAAATGAGTGTCTTAGGTGTTAATTAACTTTTGGTAGAAATCATACTTGACATTATGGCAGTATCTATAACTTAATTCACAATTGGACACAAGAATAACATTGCAATCACAGTAGCATCTTTGTATTGAGTATAATTCTCTTTTGCAACTTGGGCTGTGTAATATGTTGGTAGTTATGATTATACTTTTAGTTGTCTCAAGGCCATGCAATAATACATATTTGCTATGTATTTGTTTGTCTGTCAATGATAATCATTTTCTTGCGCACTTAGCAATTGTGTATAGTGCTAAATATAAGCTTTTTTAGTAGATCAGATCTTCAGTGAATAAATTCCTAGTTCTTAATTATTTTTATTTTGGTGACTCGGCAGGCTAAGTATTGGCTCCTCACCAAAATTGCCTTTGTAATTCATTGGAGTCTACATTAGTTTTGAAATAAAGCATATTTCGAGGATGCTTTTATTTATATGCTGCTTCACATTGAATCACATCAACTATTGGTTCTAACAAAGTCCCATATCTTCTGACTTTAAAAAAAAATAATGATAGGAAATCCCTAAACTAGATAAATAGAATATATATTGTGGGATTTTTATGCCTATTTAGGGGAAGAGGAAATTAGAGTCATGGTTGAAAGAATCTTGTTTAGTGTTAGTTAAATGGTTTGGTTGCTCTCCTCTTTCTTTCCCTTCTTCTAGAATAAAATTTGGCAACATTTATTCTGTTGGTGTACCATATTACAGAAGAGTTACATGTATAACTTCTCCTGGGTTTTGCAGGCCATTGCTGTAGCTGCATGCGTTCAGGATTCATGGCCTGTTCTCATACTTGCACCATCTGCGTTACGCTTGCAATGGGCTTCTGTAAGGGTCGTAATTCTATATTTTTCACCATTTATTATAGCACACTTGGTAACATATGGCCTTATTGTTTTGCTTTGATTTAGATGATTCAACAATGGCTGAATATTCCTTCATCAGATATACTTGTATGTTTTCCATGATCCCTTTATTAATTTCTATTTTTTGTTTATTCTCTTATAGTCTTGTAGTTTGTATTGAAAACTTTAGAAGATTGTTTTGTTTCTTTATGTTCCCCCGTCTAGTGAAATATATATCGTTTATCTCAATTGTAAATTATCTTATTCCAGCTAATTATCATGAATAGGTTGTCTTATCTCAAAGTGGTGGATCAAATAGAGGTGGTTTCAATATAGTATCTTCAAGTGCCAAAAGCAGCATCCATCTGGATGGACTATTCAACATTATCTCATATGATTTGGTGCCAAAGCTGCAAAATACGCTTATGAGGTCTGACTTTAAGGTTAGCACCATCCAGTTATTATCTATATATACCTGTGTGCATGTACTTCATCAAATGCTGCTGATAAATCACACTCTTAGCTGCAAACTATTCTTATTCAGGTTGTAATTGCCGATGAATCACACTTTCTGAAAAATGCTCAGGCAAAGAGGACAACTGCCTCTCTTCCGGTTATAAAGGTACTCATTCTTGAAAACCACAATCACATGCTTGCTTCTGGTCTCATATACTTAGCTCTAAACATAGAAAACATATAATGAAAGATAAAAGAGGAAGACCAGGAATCATAAAGATATTTAAACAAAAAAGAAAAGGAATAAAAAATAAAGTCTGCAGTGTCTGGTGTGTGCAGAAGCACCTGCAAAGGGTCTGTCAATCTGAACCCTGATTACCCTCCTCCCCAAAAGATAGTCTGGTGCTATATGTGAAACCTTTTGATCGGATCATGTTTTAGCTTCAGTATTAGTTGCGTTGTTGTAGAGACTGCTTAGCTGCTGAATAACCTCTATCCAATTCTTTCATGTATTCTTCACTCAAAAACTAAAAATTGTGCCAATGATAGAAAGCTCAATATGCAATATTGCTTAGTGGAACTCCTGCTCTATCCCGACCAATTGAACTATTCAAGCAGGTTAGTTATTTATGTCTAGTTAGCTTTAATACCTCATTAATGTTTGACCTTGATGGAATCTACATTTTGATAACCTATTTGAAATTGTGTTATAGCTGGAAGCTTTGTATCCTGATGTGTATAAGAATGTTCATGAATATGGTAACCGGTATTGCAAGGGTGTAAGTCATCTCTTCTTTGTTACATATATGATATGGTTTTTAAATAGCCACTTTCCTTTTGCTTTTACTGGATTAATATTTCAGCTTTCGGTTTGCATCGACTTCCAGGGAGTTTTTGGACTTTATCAAGGGGCAAGTAACCATGAAGAATTGCACAATTTGATGAAGGCAACAGCTATGATTCGGAGGCTTAAAAAGGATGTTCTTTCTGAACTTCCTGTAAAGCGTAGGCAACAAGTGTGTACAACATTTTTTGTGCTGCAATTTGTTTATGTAGTGCACACTGCACACTTTGACTGTGTTTTTTCAATGCGTGAATCTTATTGATGCAACTTAAGAGTTATTTATTGCATTGTTTTAATAATTGATTCTCAGGTCTTCCTAGACTTGGCCGACAAAGACATGAAGCAAATCAATGCTCTATTTCGTGAGGTAATTCAACATATTTGTTATGCATCTTGAGACAGGGACTGCATCATTCACTTTTGTTAGGTTATATTATAACTCATGCTAGTTATGAAGTGCAGTTGCTATGTGTCTTTGCAATATTCTTTTAGCTTACTTTATCACATTTAACATTTGTCATTGGATTGTTGATTTTGAAGTACAAATGAGTAAATTGATTTACTTTATCTGGACTGTTTTACTGTTGATATTACAAATATTTTATTCAATTTGCTTTTGTTAATAAATGAATTGTGTATTCTTGGCTCATTGGAGATGAAGAAATAATTGATTTATTTTTAACTTCTGAAATGGTTTGGTATGGGATCTCAGCCATTTTTGTCTAGAAATGTGGTCGTAATTTCTTTTACCAAGAATAGGTCATTTTACTCGGAAATGGCAATATTGTCTTGCATATGCAGTTTAAGGTGGTAAAAGCTGACCAGTATTGGTTCTTGTTTTGCAGTTGGAGAGGGTAAAAGCCAAAATTAAGGCATCTAGCTCAAAAGAGGAGGCTGAATCACTCAAGTTCACACAAAAGAATCTTATCAACAAGGTACCGGTGGAAGCAATTGTGCACATAAATTTAGTTTGCACAATTTGTTTGAGAAATTTCACTATTTCCTGGAACTAGAGAAGGTTTATAGTTAACTGCAATGCCTGCTCACTTCTCTTCTGTATGTGGCGGGCAAATTAAAATATTATGACTCTGCTATGTGATTAAACACTCAACCTTGATTCATTCAATTCCAGATTTATACCGATTCTGCGGAAGCCAAGATTCCAGCTGTTCTTGATTATGTTGGAACTGTCATTGAGGTATGCCGCAGCTCTATATCTTTAAAATAATTGAAGATTAGTACTTTCATCTGCTGCAACCTATATGCACTAAATGAACGTTAAAAACTTCAGATCTTGTTTTAGGTTTCTCACGCAACGCACAGTTCTGACTTTGATTCTACAAGGATTTATAAGATATTACTGTGTTGTATCTCTTTAATTTTGATCCCTTCAAGTCCCTATATGTAGCATGTGTTCAATGCTAGAAAGTTGTGATGATAAACCTTCCATGAAATGAAACTGGTGAAAGTTCAACGCTGGTTAATTTAAGTACAGACTCCTTAGCACTAGGTTATTTTTGGTATCTAAATTATATTTCACGCCATTGATCTCGGCTGTCAAATATAACGTGGAAAATGACAATTTGGGGAACTTTCTTTCAATGCAACAATTCAATTTGTATTTTTAATTAAAAAGGTGACTGCTTTGATTTTGTTTCCTTACTTTTTTTTGTGATCTAATTCAAGCTGTTGATCACCATTGCATGTGGTAATTCTAGATTTGTAATGATTGTTGCAGGCAGGTTGCAAGTTTCTTATATTTGCACACCATCTACCAATGATTGATGCGATACACGAGTTTCTTCTTGTAAGGCTACTTAAATTTTACGCATCTCATCAAGAAGCGATGATAAACACTTATAAAAACTATTCAAAATTTCCAGAAAAAAAAGGTTGGTTGCATCCGGATTGATGGAGGTACGCCTTCTGGATCAAGGCAACAATTAGTTACAGAGTTTCAGGAAAAGGATGCTATTAAGGCAGCTGTGGTATGGCAATTTCATTCATACGTTTTCATGTAATTATCTTTCTGTTTAATCTGTTGAGATCTTCACTAGTTTATAGTTATGGTGTACAATGTGGTTAAATTTAGAGATGATAATTTCTTGTTCATATGTTTGTCTTGCAGCTGTCTATTAAAGCTGGAGGAGTTGGGTTAACTTTGACTGCTGCCAGCACAGTCATCTTTGCAGAATTGTCTTGGACTCCTGGTGATCTAATTCAGGCTGAAGACCGTGTACATAGAATTGGCCAGGTATTCTCAAACTTGGTTGGTGTTAACTTGAAAGAGAAAGGAATAGAGAGTGATCTAAAAGACTAAAATACGCTTGTAGTTTAAATCAACAATAATAAAGTTCTAGCACGGTAACATTTTAGATATTGTAGCGAACTGAAAAACTTGTGATAGAATCATCTCTTTAAAGAAAAGGTCTGACATTGCTAAGCTTAATTGATTGTTTAGTATCCTAAAACAATCTGTGCTGTTATGATTCTTTGACTTTCTAGCTCTTGTTTTCAGGTATCTTCAGTAAATATATACTACTTGCTGGCAAATGACACTGTTGATGATATCATATGGTAAGTTGTGTTTTTTGTAGTCCTCTGAGACTTGGTAGTTTGTATTGACTTGATGTCTTTGATGCATTGATAATCTTTTAATTTTTCATTTCTTAGGGACGTAGTGCAAAGCAAACTGGATAATTTGGGGCAGGTATATTTCTATTTTGTTTCAGAACTCTGTCACATGTAGTGCAAAGTGAAATTGTAAATTCAGTTTTGGTTCGGTTCTGCTTTTGTGACACATGCAGTTTCTAATAGTGGAATTTATGTCTTTTAAGAAGCATTCTGAATTTTAGTTATATTGAAAAATTCAGATGCTTGATGGCCATGAGAACACCTTAAAGGTCTCAGCTGATGAGCCAGTGAGTAGCCCTTCAAAGCAGAAAACTCTTGACCAATTTGTCAGAAGATGTGACAACAGCAAGGGTGGATTGGAACAACAGTCGACCCCCAAACGTCCCCGGTACTGACCCAAAAGTTCTGTGAAATGGTAAGTAAACCCATAACTGCTGTGTCTCTGCAAGCATGTTCACCTCTACTTGGAGAATGTGTAGAATGTTGCAGCAATGTTATTGTTGTTTAGAAGCTTCCCAATAATATTACTTTGGAATTTTGACTTGACAGCAGGTTCTCATAGTGAAATATGATCAAATATTGACACTATGTTACTCACCCCATGAGAAGGCGTCTAAAGTAACTACAATCTATTTCACTATAGGTCATGTAAAATAGGTGGTCAGCACATCTGGGCTGGCAAAGGGCCACCTAAACTATGCTGCTGGTGCCGGAAGAGGTGATCGTTTTGTAGGTGACAATGGTTATGAAGTCTCCCAACAGATATTGGGATTATCCTTAACTAATTGCTACCCCCTTGTTGTGTGTGAAACATGTACAGAGTACATTATCATATGAATGTAGCTTGTAAATTACTCTACCCAATACATATTTTCATGTTATTGCCATTTATGTTATTTAATTTTGTAGTTTTTTTTTTATGTAGTTATACAATGGAGAGGATAAATTTCCATCTTGTAGTAATTTTTTTTTCTTTCATGGGTTTTTCCTTCTCTTCAAGGGAAGTCTTTAGATACCTCATTTTTCAATGTAAGAAATAAAGGGGGAGACGACATTCTCTCATTGCCCCATAAAACTTATGCAGTCAAAGGGTGCAATAAAAAACATCAACCAACATATTTTCGAGGGGCAAAATGAGTAAAAACACCACCAACGAGGAAATCAGAGTCAAAAGAATGGCATAATAGTTTCATTCATAAGTATGCTTTCTATTTAATCAATTTATAAATAGATACACTTTACATAAACCGAAAGGCAAGTTGTAGAACAGTAGGATAGAAGCAACTCGAACTAAATTCCCAATAAATAAAGGAAATGAAAATCCATAATACTTAACTAACTTTTATACAAAATAAAGTTATTAACAACTTAAGAAAGAAGCGATAATGATATTTCCTCCTCCATGCTAAGAACTGCACATATACAATCAGCACACTAGCTAGCCATTTCTACAGCTCTTGTTCATCAAGAAGTTGCAGCAGCCATATCCATATCTTTATGATTCTCCCCTAAAAACCTAGCCACAATAGTATCCACATCCTCCAAACCAACCCCAATACAGAGAGGGTTGCTTGGAACCTTAACAGAATCATCAAGTCCCTGAGCCATGCCATGATCCACATAATTCTGAATTCTCACATTAGGAGCACTTTTACACTTCCCCATACACTTACATCCAATAACAGAGCCATCGCCTTCAACACCCACCACCTTCTCAAACTCTTGTAACAATGCCGCAGCCCCTGATTTTTTGCATTTATTACCCATGCACACCTCAATCCTCTTTTGAGCTGTAGGGATAACCACATTAGCATCTTTGTTAATAGCAACGACAAGAGAAGCATCATTTGTAGAACACAAATCCATGACATGATGATGTGGATTGGACTCTTCAACATCAATATTTGTCTGCAATTCCAATTCATCCACTGGCTTTGTGGCAACACCAGCTCCTCTGAAGTTGTTCATGTCAACCACCTCATCACAGTCACTGTTACTTGACTCAGATTCAGACGATGACGACGAAGAAGATTCATCACAAGTTTTCATCTTGGAGGCTTTATGTTTAGCCTTTTTCTCTTGTTTCATTTTTTTCTTCAATTCCTTCTCCTCTGCTCTTACTTTCTCTAGCTCTCTCAGTAATTCCTCACCACCACCCTGCATCTAGTCAACCAAAAAATAACATCAATTCAATTATTATCATCATCATCATCATTAGTATTTGTGGCAGAAAGGAAAAATAACAGCAATTTTTTTTTTACATTTAAAAAAAGATATTTTTATTAAAGCAAATTAAGAAATAATTCAGAATATGAAGCATGTAAAAATTTAGATGACAAGAAACAAAAGTAAAAGAAAAAGGGGCAAAAAAGGTACCGAAGCAAACCCTAATTGAGGGAA
>NC_021166.2:3855450-3867250 GCF_000331145.2 Cicer arietinum
GTCTTTTGACAAACGTTTGAGCAATTTCAACTTCTTCTTGGTGCTGATAACAGGTTCTCTGTTTTTCATGTCCTGGTAATACATCACGTGACCCTCGTCACGGAAACCAGATTCCATCACCATTCTCACTCTTACAACGTCTCTCTGTGGAACCACGCCACGGTAGTTGGGGTGGGAACTAGCTCCGCAGATGTAGGTTGTATGACGGAGAACGGTGCCGGAAACCTCCATGTTTGACGGTGACGGTCCTTGAAAGTTGAAACTGCAAAGTGTTGTTTCTTTTCCTTATTTGCTTGGTTGTTGTTATCTTTGTTTTTTAATTTATCGATATATCGTGTTTTTTGAAAGTGTGACATGCGTGGCGATTTTTGATTGGATAATAATGACGTGGTGTGTGGTTTGGGTTTGAGCGTGGCAGGCGTGTGACCTTTTTCAGTTTGCGCATGGCGGCCTTACGAATTGGTTTGATACCTGCCGTTCGTAAAAGTTGTGCTGTATCCTGCGGTTCATGTAAATGCCAACTGGCGCCAACTGTAAAGCTTTTTTTTACGTGTCGAAAGATGACACATGTGCAGGAAACGCTGCGTTTCACATAGGAAGTACATTATTATTTTTTAGTAAAAAAAAACTATTTATTTCTCTCTCAAAAGATCCACGAGCAAGTTCTGGTTCTAGGAGTGATTTAGATTTTTTGATCAAAATACATCAAATAAATATTTGTTTGTGATACAAATAAATGTATGATATATATTTGACAATAATAAATAAAAAAATGTGAAACACATATTTATTATTAATAAATTTTAATAAAACGTTGAACAAATCTTTATCATCGATAAATATTAAAAATAATAGGACAAATATTAATCAATAATCATCGGACAAATATTTGTTATTAATATATAAAAAAATACATACGACAAATTTGTCATTAACATATATTAAAAAACAAGATAAATTTTTGTCATTAATAATTAAATAAAAAATGAGATACATATTTGTTGCTAATAAATGAAATAATTTTTTATTTATTTGATGTCTAAATGAAATACATATAAAATATCAATATGTGATTAATAATATTATTAGTGACATATGTTAAAATATTGGATAGACCTAATTGGAAGAGTGTTTTACATGGTTTTTAGTTATATAAGTTAGGGGTTGAATACTAGAGGTGAAAGATTATGAAGTTGGTCTCACGTAAACCTTTTATTCAATGTGGAACTTGTATCTTTATTACTCCAAGTGTGACTTGCATACCACATGCAATTGAAGAATCCCGTTTGGCTACATGTACGTTCTGTTCTCCTTTTTAGTTGTTTCTTAGTTTTTATTAGGCTGTAATAGCATATTTGGAAAGTTGGATCACCATTAAATTTTTACAACTAGTTCATATTATTATATGTACAAATGTTGGCAATGATGAATTTGAATGTACAATTGTACTTTAATATAATAAACATCAGTAACTGAAATATCATAACCAGAACTATAGTGACACAAAAACAAGAATCAGTTTTTTGAAAAAACTTCCCTCCTGGAATAAAGACCAAATTATCAATAGAACAAAGTAGAGATCGCTTCAATATGTGTTTGACAAACACTACACATGACATTAAACATGAGTGTTATTACATTATTTGATTAACTTTGAAAATGTTAAATATATATATCTGCAGCTACACACGGCAAAGCTTCTTAGTACTGTTCTTGGCTACAACATTAGAGAGAACTATCTCAAAAAATTCAACTATTGAAATTAAATAAACTCGGAACTGAAGATCCTATTCCTATATAGTGAGACAATTTGATAGCAGATTAGCCATTGGAGTGTACTTTCTTTACAAAATCTTCTGAGTGAGGGATTCATACTTTCATAGTAAGCATTACTTCAGCATTGAAGATATTTAAAGAATAATGAATATTTAGTAGCCAAGTTTTTGTAACCATTAGCAGCAGTATTAGAAATCAGTGACTTCTCATTCTCATGATGATTGTATCCCAGCCAAAAGTTCTCTAGACCCTGCCAGATTTCCCGGTACACGTTGCCTTATCCCTTCAAATGCACACAATGTTTCTGAGTCCAAACCTCCAGCAAACTACAAAACAAAGAAACAGAACACCAAAATAGTCTTAACAGTGTAACAATGATAACACATTGATACAGACACAACTCTAACACTCGTAATAATTTAAGAAAAATAGAAGTGGTCAAATGTAAACAGATGTGCCGGTGTCTAACACCAGACACGCCATTAATTTGAAGTTTCGGTGCTACATAGCTTATCAAACTTAAATTTTAAATGCATGAAACAGAAGTTTGATTGTAGTAAACCTACTCATCATTTGCTCTTTTGATGTCACTTGCACATTGGGAGAATTTAATGCTTCAATGTTCAATTTATGATTTGTTGAAATGATGCGTTTCTGAACATTTACAAATTACACATTTCATTTACATACCGTAAAAGTTGCTTAAAAAATTACCTGATGGGCTCTGTAAGCAAAATGCACGCCTTGTAGTAGAAGAGAATCTTGACTAGATTCTCTGTCTGAATTTCGAATGGATTCAAGCTCCATTGTTAATCTTTTCATGTACATCTTTACCAGTGTCATGGAAGCCTTCTTTATCTGCATAGATGGTGTATAACTAATGATCTCAAGTTCTATTATAAATTTAGCTGAGTGTGAGTGAACTATCCTATCCTATTAAGTTGCAAAGCAGTTGACATTAGCAGCTATATATCGTTCAAAAGTAATTATGTGTTGATCACAAGCTACAACGTTGACTATGTTTAGACATTGTTTTTCATTTCAGAGTAAAAACATAGAAAATGATACCTTGCTCGTTATTCCTGAATCAAGCATCCATGCAGTTGGAATGTTGTACATTTGATATGAACGGGTGACAGAATTTCGCAGCGTGATTAGCTTCTGTATGCTCCTCTCAGACCTATCACAATGAGAGACATAGTTAGCCACTCCCACCTGTAAATAAATCATATCTGTAGTTCATAAATAGAATCACTGTCACAATAATCTTACTTGTCTAATAGGCTAGCCATCTTTTTCAAGGAAGCTGCACATGGAATGTCAGGATCATCCTTGTAAGAAGAAATCTCTTGTTCTAACATTTTAAGCTCGCGATACTCAACTGCAGCCTCACGCATTGCATCAGCTTTCTTTTCCGGCCACTTAAAATGCTTCAATACAGCACGCTCATCAGCCTGAAAAATAGAGTCATAAGAAGCTACTAAGAAACCAGGTATTGTTAATGTTGTACCAAGATATGCGTCATCTACTGATGAAGTTTTGTTGCATGTACACTATCAAATACAAACTTATACTTAATATCTTAGTCTCTGCACTTGGTCATTTTTCCTTGTAGCTTAGAATTTACTAATTAAGTGCTTATAGCTTAAGTGCCTATAGCATATGCATTTATCATAAAAGGGATTACGTAAAAGTTACTTCTTTAACAAAAGATACAATATATAAGCTATAAGTTGTTTTCATAAGTTATTCTAAGAGCTTATTAAATAAGGTGAAATAGCTTATGGACATGTCATAAGTTGTTCCATAAACTCTCTCAAACCGTCTCACAAATCTTTGTCACTGGATAAATTCAAATAAGCCAATCATAACATGTGCAAAATCAAATGCAGTAGTAAAACTCAAATGAGCTGGAAATATGGAAATATAATACTAGTTTTTTTTTCCTTGGGGAAAGGGGAGGATGAAAATGCTAAATTAGCGAACCTATCTTTTAAGTGTTCAGTAAAAAATTTAACCATTTAACTATTTGCCACCATAAAATGTAGGATGGTTAAAAACCAATCCTTACCCCCCTGAATTTTTTTTGCAAAGTTAGCTTCTCATGTCTCAAGATAAAGTTTTTTATAGTATCATAATGGAATAAAACTATTTATCTTACAAAGAATTAACACACAAATTGGCTGCATCAATGGTAGAGACAGAGTTATTGGCCCACCAATAAATAATCTCGGCAGAAACTTACCAAAGTTGATAATTCACCATCAAGCCAATCAACAAACTTGAGGACATCTTCAATTTCCACATAGGCAGCATCAACCACCTTTTTTATTAGGTCATTAATGAACTCCCCTTTTGTTTGAATGTCTGCCCTTATCTGGAAAGAATAGTCAATGATCACTCATCACTCATTGATTAACAGAACAAATTTAGAAAGTTAGTAATCTGAATTGAATGCAATGCTTACTGCTAAAAGATGAGCCGAACGGTTTTGAATTTCGCCTACAATGCTACTATGTGCACTAATAGCTATCGGTTTATGATGATTTATCGATCCTTTTGAGTCTTTCTTCCCGTCCTGATTCTTTAAGGAGTGAAATAGTTGGACAACTGCAGGAGCCTTTTGTGTGTTAGCCAATTTTGCCAAAGGCCGAGATGGGATCGGTGGGGGTGGCGGTGGAGGTGGCATGACGCATAAGTTGGGTGGAAATTTTCTTCCTAAACTTGTTGTAGTTTCAGGAATGGCATGATTTTGTGTTGGAGCTGGAATTGACGCTTTGACAAAAATTACCTCATGATTAGCTTCTTTTTTGACCTTAGACATTTCCAATTTGTCAGCAATGAGTTTTTGTATGTCTTTAAATTTAGGACTCTGGTGTTCTCCAATTAGTTCCTTCTTCATTCAAGAAAAAGAAAAGTCAAATTCATTTCCTAGAAGCAGTTTATGACACATAACATTTTATGCATATAAAACAAATATTTCATCTCAATTTTGTACCACCATATAAGTTAGCACTTAACACTATGGTATTCCAGTCAAAAAATGTTCAATGTGATGATTTTAAATTTCAAATCAATGAATTAGCCACACATGAAACTACAAACAGAACAACAAGAAAAAGAAAACACTTTTCTTCCTTCAATCAAACATTTGAAGTGCGTTCAAAGTTAAAACTAAAACACATTAGAAACACAAGAAAACAAATCCATCAAAATTTAAAGTTCTCACCTTTCTACTATTATTGCTTCCAACAGCTGCTATCTTAGCTTCAGCAGCAGCAAGATTCTGAGTGAGTTTTACATTCTGAGACTCAAGCTCAACATTCAAATTCTTAACTTTATCCAATTCAGCTTTCAAAGCCTTCACCTCAGACTCTAAATTCTTGATCAAATTATCACTCATTTCAAGCTTCTCAACCATCTCCTTCTTCTCCTTCTCATCAGGATCATCATTAGTCCTCCTTCGCCGCGGTCGAACAACAACAATCTTAGCCTCTTCAGCTTCCTTAGTACCCTTTTGAGAAGAACACTCAACCTCTTCATTGGATTTAACAAGCTTGTTCATCACAACAATACCCCTTTTGGCTTTTGAATTGTTCTTCAAGTCTGGAGGCACTGACTTAGCTCTTGTTGATGAAATGGAAGCCCTATTATTGTTAACAATCTCCGGTGGTGTTTTTGGAGATTCTTTGATCTTAGAAGAACCTTTTACTACTCTTATTCTTGTTGTTGTTGTTGTTTGTGGTATACTATGTTGAGACTTGTTATCACTATGTTGTTGTTGTTTCAACAAACTTCTTGGTGTGGTTGTTGTTGTTGATGTTGTTGGTGGTGGTGTTTTTTGCTTCATGATTATGATTCTGAAAAATGAGAGAAAAAAAAAATGTCAAAGAAGGAGAAAGCAGAGAAATTTGTGAAGGAAGGTTTGTTTTTGTAACAGGAACCTGACACGTGTAAGTGTTATGTGACACCCGTGTGTGAATGTGAGTGGAGAAGTGATACAACATGGTAGATGGTCGCCACAGATGAAAACCTTTGAACCTAATTAAGTTTAGTGTTACCTTTTGTTGTTGTTGTTTAGAAGTGATTAATATGAAACAAGGATCTCTTCTTGTTGTTTTAAAGTATAAAGGTTGAAGATTTTAAGATGGGGCACCTCATAAAAAGTGGCATAAGTTGAAGAGACACATCACCCATCTTATATAGTTATATGTTGCTTAGATTAAATGGCACAAAATACCATTTTGTTTTTCTGTCTTATACTACTTGTGTTTGCACATCATCCCCCAATCCTAGTTTTACTTATTTATTTATTTATTTTTTTAATTCTAGTTCTATTCTATCTGGGTTACTATCATTTCCATTTGATATATACTTGCCTAAATTGCACTAATTGGTCTTTATTTTTAGTTTTTAATATGTTATTTTAAGTTTTTTTCCCTATTAAGTTACAAAAATATTAGATACTTTAGTCACTCAAATTATTTTCGTTTTATATTAGTCTCTAAAATTATAAATATTAAATACTTTAATTTTTTAGTTATAAATATTATATACTTTAATTATTTTTTGATAATGTCTAAAATTATAATTTAAACTATTAAAATGTCTATTTTTGAAATTAAATGACTAACATATTTAATATTTATTACTTAAAGAGATTAATAGATAACAAAAAAAAACTTAAAACAACAAAATTTTACGATTTATAATTTAAAAGACAAAAATAAAATAAATAAAACTTAAGAATCAAAATACACTTAAAAATAGAAAAGTAATTTACCTTATATACCTCAATTTATAAAGAGATTAGACATTTAAAATAAAATAATACTATTTTAGGTATCTCTCTAACAAATGGAAGAGTTCATTAAATGGAAAAATATCAATTTATTTTATCTAGTATCTCTTCTAATCTAAAGAACCATTGAATTGAGACAACTTTAGTAAAAGTGATTTTGGCATCAAATACATACTTTTGCTAAATTTAGTTTTTGTCTCATCGTAAAAAAAGAATTAATTTCTTCTATTGTATTGAATTTTTTGAAAAGGTTGAGTGTGTTTGTGTTTCAAGATTTGTTGGGAATGATTTATACAAAAAGAAAAATGCACAAAAATAAATATTTGATTAATTAGTTTGACCGAACATACATAGAAAAATGTACGGTTATGATTTGTAAACATTATTATATTTTGCCTTATACAACTTTTGCATTTTTTTTGTAAAACTTCTCTTGTAACAATAAGTTATTTTCCTTTTCAACTACATGATTAATATCCATCCTTTGACCCTATAACTATAAAAAAGTTGTGTTTCTATTTTCAATTACAAAATTATTACATTGTTTTTTTTAATATATATTTTCTATTTTAAATATTTGTACATAAAATAATAATAATAAAAAATAAATATTATTTTTAGTATTTTATATAAAAATATATAAAAAAACATATTAAAAATAACAACACAATTTTATAATAAAAAATAATAATTTTTAACGGAAAAAATAATCAAACTAATCTTTTGTTGATCTTAATTTTTGCTGGTTTATATTTATTTTCTCAGTTCTTTGAGCTTCATTAGTGTCGTCTTAAATATTTCAAAGATCATATTTTAGTTTTAAAAATTAGATCTTTAAATAAAAAAAAATATAATTTTAATAATTAAAATAAATTTTTAGTCTACAAAAAAATTCTCAACCTTTTAGTTCTTAAAAAATTATTATTTTCAATTTTAGTTTCTATTTAAAAAAGAAATTATAAAAAATTGATACTTTTAATCCCTTAAAAAAGTCTATATAAAATCAAAATAAAGACAAAAAAATGAATAATTTTTTTTTAAATATTGAACTTGAAAAGTCATAATTTTGTACGAATTAAAAATATATTTAACAAAGAAAAAATCACATTTATTTAAATATATTATAAACATAAAAATTTGAAGTCCTTTCATTGATAAAGCCTTGAGCAGTTGGGCTAAGACTATCACTGGCCTGGGCTTGACATTAATATGAGAAAAATGTATATTATGTAAAGGAAAAAGATAAACAAATTCTTAAATGATGGATACTGCTCTTGTTCTTTCCTCTTTGAAACTTATAGATTCGTTTCACACACCCAATAAAAGTTCCAACTTGGACATATTTGTCTGCTTCTTTGTACTCTTCAAATTATATATTATTGTATTGAACTTTGTTTTCGTTTTTTTTTTGATACAAAATGTTTTTGTTTTATTATGCATCTTTTTTAAATAAGCTTTCATTTTATTATGTGTCTTGTAATGTAAGACAGCAATTAGCAGTTGTAACGAGAAGAACCAATATTATAGTCACATCACATTTATATATATAGTGCATACAGATACGATGTCTTATAAAATTACTAAAGTGTTCGTGGGTCCAAAATTGTTTCTTAATGCAAGTAAGGATAAAATTTCAATTATTGGGCCCTCAACATTAATTGCAAAGTCATGTGAATAAACATTTAGGATTATATTCCTCGTTGCTCACAAGTGATGTTTATCCTATAGAATTCTTGTCTACTATATATGTTCTTGTGGAAGGAACATTTTTGTTATTTAAA
The DNA here is from genome assembly GCF_000331145.2 of Cicer arietinum. Lineage (NCBI taxonomy): Eukaryota > Viridiplantae > Streptophyta > Magnoliopsida > Fabales > Fabaceae > Cicer > Cicer arietinum. The sequence continues at coordinate 3,863,809 of NC_021166.2, forward strand.
ATATGTCTTAATTTTGGTGAAATTGTTAATGGAACCGTTAAACCAAACCTATAATTATTGATTTTCAAGACATTCTACGTCTTTTTGTGTTGCATTCTCTAGTTTTAGCTTAAAGAACAATTAAAAACATCCTCGATTTGGATATGATTTAATTAATATTATTGGTTGAGCAATGATAAAATATACCTAATCTATACGATAGTTTAAGGGGGGAAACAACGATTTGATCATAATGTATTGAATTAATAATTAATGTTATTTGATGTCAAAATCAAATTTATAAAGGTCGGTTCCTATCACATTCATTTCCTTATCTTCACGGCTAATGACCACCACCAATTGAAGCTAAGACAGTTACATAACATACGGGGAATCAAATAAAGAACAAAAAAAATAACATTCAAATATTTGTTAATTGGTGGAATTATACCAAGGCAATTAATCACTGTTTAATATCTATGAAATATTTTCAAGAATAATACAACAAAAAAAGCTTTATATATTTATATTGGGTTCTGTATACGATAAGTATACGAGATACAGTAAATTTAAAATAAAAAAATTAAGATACGATTATGTTAACAAAAAAACATGAGTTTCTTTATATAATTCAATTAAAAGAGTTAAATTGTGGGTTCAATATAAAATTATAACAAGAATTTAAAAAATCATAAATTATATTCGGTTACAACAAAAATAAATTAAAATATATAAATATAATATTATATTAATATAAAAAAAATTATTGATTTCGCTACAATAAAATAATAAAGAAAATTAAAGTACCTACAAGTATCGGTACCGGATAAGTATTCAAAGCTGATACAAGTATTCATGTTTCATAAATGCATAGTTTTTTCAATTCTTTTTATTTTTATGTATATTTTTAAATATTTGAATTTGAATAAAAGATATTTAATTTGTATATTCACGATAGTCCATCAAAACCATCATATTATTATAGATTTTTACTATAATTATCTCTAAAGTCATATTTAAAAATGACAATAAATTTATGATATACTAACAGTGTATAATAATTAAACTTTTTAAATAAAAAAAGATAACACCATTCATTATATATATATTTTTAAAATAAATTATAAAACAATAATTTCTATTTTTATGATTGTTGTTGAAAATAAAATCATAGAGTGATTGGCTACCTGGTATATATATTATATTGGACGAGCACTTGTGGTTAGATGAATGGAAGAAAATGTATATCACATTTGCATAGGTTTTACTTTCTTATCATAAAAAAGTGGGAAGTGCAAGCAAATCTAAGTAGGCATAGGATCAAGTACTGTTTTTGGAAGTGCATCACTTTATAAAGCAAAACTACTCACAAAAAAGATGCATCTCAATTCTCAAATCCGATTAGCACCAACCAATACCTATTACTAGCTCTAGTAATGATACTTTCTTTCAAATTTTGAAACTTTGGGAAATTTATTTATTTATTTAAAATAAAGTTAGTCACGGTCTAACTGTGATTAATGTTAAAATAATGAAATATTATTTTGGATAATTTAATTTAACACGTAAAGGATAAACTGGTATATTTTGAAAAATTGTGATGGTAAAAAAAGGATTTAATTTGTTAATCTCTCTATAATTTTTTGTATTAAAAGACACAAAACGAATCATGTCTCATATGAGCTATAGTCACAAATTCCTTACTTAACGTTGTAAAAGCATAAAATTGAAATAGTATGTTTCTCTATTGGTTTCCACAAAAGGTGTTATTATAGGGAATATCAAAATATACAAAAAAGTGAAGAATTAAATCAATCTTGGATGTATTTTAGACTTCCGTGAAAAAGTTACATCATGTGATCTGATTGGCCTGTATATGAACAATTTAAGCTTCAAATTGTGAAACGTGTTAAGCTTCGATCTTAGTCAAATTTATATAGTGGTAAGTGGTTATTAGAAATGCATTTACATTATTGCATGTCAAGACGAAGTTTAATTTATTTGTAAAATTTGTAGCATTACCTAAATGGGCAGAACATGAATGAATAATTGTCAAAGTTTAATAACATATATGCCAAAGGTGTGGTGTCATACAATTTTGACAAAAATACTCACAAATTTGAAGCAACCAATTTTAGTCCGACAAAATTTAATACTTAAATTAGTCTAAATAATTTCACATAGTATCTTATCCTTAATTATAATTCTTTATTAATAAATTTTTTTTTACTTAAATATAAGTCTCTTTTCAATTTACTAGATATATTTATTATTTTTTCTAAATATAAGCCTAATATTTGCCTTAAAATATATTAAAAATAATTATTAAATATATCAATATAAAAAGAATATTTTAATAATTTTTCTATACAAAATAAGCACACATTAACAACTTCTCTTAATAAGAGTGAAATTTGTGATAAGGTTTTATATTTACATACAAAGATAGTAAAAAATAAATTAGTCTCTCTATTAAATTTGGTGAAGGTGTTGATGGAGTAAGAAAACAGTTAACTTTTCATTGAAATAAATTATAAGAAACTAAAATTGGTATTTTGTCAAAAAACAATTAGGCATTAGCTAGTGAACCCGTGAAATGTGCAGAAGCATTATTCACATGTGATTGTGCATGAAAGTGAGAGAGAAATTAGAAACAACAGCACTTGCTAGCTTGATTTTAGAGCCACCGTTTACTACTCACTTCTTTGTTGTCACGTATTTCCATAATTGCAAATACAAACAACAACTTTACTGAATCACATGTTTGTCTCTATATTGTTTTGATCACAAATTATAAGGACCACTTTGATTTTTTTTTGTTTAAATCAGTCCAATTATAGGTAGTTTTGTATTTTATGCACATTTTCAATCATTTTTAGCTGCATGCAATGCAAAAAGTATATGGTCCTAACTAACTACACCCAATTTAAGGTTACATTACCTTTTTGTTCATCGATTTTTGTACTTTTTAAAATTCTTCCTTCTTAGCCATTTTTCTGTTTGGAAGATTTCAACAATCAAACACAGCTATTTCTTTTTCCTTTTAAAATCAAAACATAGAAATATGGCTTTATATTATAATGGTCATGGATCAAATTGAACTACCATTTATCCTAAGTTGTTAGTTCGGTTGGTGGACTAAAGACACCAAATTAATTTAATTTAAGTAGGAGGTTTGAGGTTTGAATCTTAAAAATTGATGTAGGAGAAAATTTATTTAATTAGTGCAATGGTTAAATTAGTTCTTGCAAAAGCTAATCAATTAACCACATAAATACCTGCCTAAGAACTTGTTGTATGTTTGACATTAATGTTGCAATCTTCAAACCATATATAGCCCATGAATCACCAAGAAACTCTTTCCAAGCCATGCCAACTAAATTTCTTTGATTTCATCATCTAGAAAGAAAATATGAAGATATATGATTTTAGTGTAAGATATATATATAGATGAATTGTAGGG
>NC_021166.2:3867295-3920790 GCF_000331145.2 Cicer arietinum
AGGGAAAAAAGTATAAGGTGAATGGCTTACACACCTTCACAAACAGAGAAAAAGTATTCACCATTCACCAATGAGTTTAGGTGAGAACTTGTCTTATATGTATTTTTTTTTTTCTTTTTCTTTGTGGCAATTGATATTTGATTATGAAAGGTTGGAAATGTATGATGGAGAGGAAGGCTATGAAAAAAAAAGGTGGTAGGGGGGTTGAGTATATAAGTAATTAGTGATTCCCTTTGAAGTAATACTTTAAATATTAAAGGAAAAATTCCAAGCTTTCAATGGTTTGTTGTGACTTCATGTCAAATGAGGTGTCATATGTTAAGGAGGTTGTGATTTAAAGTAATAAATAGGAGTTGCAGTTTTTTTTTTTTTTTTTTTCTCTTTTGAAATCCTTTGTCTCTTGTAACTTGGCTCTTGAATTCACGTGCTTAAATTCTAAACCCTAGGGGTTTGAACATAAAATTAACCCTTTTCTAGTTGGTCCATTGGCCTAATTAAAATAATTAAGTATTATAAGGTGAGAAACATCACTTTATCTAACTAGTTCTTAATTAATTTCTTCTTAACAACCTTCTAACAATTTCCTTTTGAAATAGAAAAAATGTCTCATTCCATTGAATAGTTGGTGGATTTGAATTTCTTATATTCATGTAATCATCATGTAATTGTGTATTTAAAATTATACTATTCACGATCTTCTTAACGACATATTTTATCTTTTTTTGTGTGTATCTTTCTATTGAATTATTTGTTATTTTGAATTTTTTGTATTCAGGTGAACATACTATCACTTATCTAAACCAATAAATTAAAATTAAATGATTTATTTTCTCATTTTGTTTTTGCGAATCCTAATAAAACACTCAAAATATGAATAGTCTAATATTGCATTGATGGTTCAAATTATATGCTTGACATCAAATGTGTGATTTTCTAACGACAAATAAACCCCTTGACTTAACATAATGCGATGATTTAAACTCATTCATCTTTGTTTATTATTGTAAGAACAATAACAAAACTATAATGTTTCTACTTAGTAACGTATGTTTTGTTGGAAGCTCTGGAAATGTTGGGCGCAAGATCTATCTCCATCATTTTTTTATACGGATCCTACTAGCTAAAAATAGGCATCAAATTTTTGTACTTGGGTTAGGAAATTATGGTTCCTCATTTGAAAAGTCAATACCTTATATGGTATTTTTCACTCTGCACTCTTCTTTTTAAATGGTTCTTTATTACTTGAGGAGCACATTTACCTGTTTTGCTAGTAGCTAGACTCTTATGTTAAATGCCTACGTTCAAAATTTTCTAGTTCTTTTGATTGAGGTCGATGAAAATAATACTTTATTTGGAAATAAAGCGAGCTAAGTTTTTTTTTTTTTTTTAAGGAAATATGAACATTATTGTTGGGCCCTGCATTTTTTTTTCATATAAATTGTAGATTTGAAGCTAAGCAGTTGACCTGATCAAATGTTTCTGCCATTTTTAGTTTCACATTGATGCTAATTTAGTGGTTTATTTGGTGCTCAAGATTGGTAGGGACCATGTTTCTATCTAGTGCTGTTTTTTTAAAGTAAATATATATTTTTTTTCCCCATTTTTTTAAACTAATCATCCGCTAAATATTCTCTGTCAAAAACATGAGTCCAAGTTTAGTGAAACCTTGCAAAAATATTTAAATATTTAAAATAATCTTGTAATAGCCATGTGCTTTTTAAACATACATTATATGAAAAAAATTAAATTAGTATTTTTTTTGGAAGTTGTTTCATTTAGCTTCTTCACAAATATTAATATAAAGTCTTTTTGTTTAGGAAACCTGTAAAGTCTTTTTTAAGTGAAAACTTATAAACTTATTTTAATTGAAAAATTTCTCATAATGGGACTCAAATAGTCCAATTAAAAATATATTAGAAAATATGCTCATGAGCTTCCACCCAACTTAGATATAATTTGGACTTTTTTAAAGTAAGCCTAGTCAGCTCTATGTAGCTAATTGTACAATGGTGTGGTAGTAATAATGATAATAGATATAATATGAAGATAAGCAATATATTTTTGGAAAATTATAAGGTGGAACAACTTTTAACGACATTGTATTATTTTATAAATTTAATTTTGAGGAACAATTCGTTTATTTTTATTTTTATTTAATTGATATTGATAGAATTATTAAAAAAATTAAAATAATTGTTAATTTATATTTTTAAAAAGTGTTGCTGATAGCCGATAGAGTTTTAGTGAATTTTAAACTCACGTATACACCATCCACTAAGTTTTTTATTTGAAAAAAAAAATAAAATCGACCCACTAATTGATATTAATTCAGTTCAGTTCCGCAAATAATGATTTAAGAATTGATGGCTGCAGCTTTAAGGAAGGGATAGTGATAAGCAAGTTTAAGGCGTAAATCATGATAAGCCATCAGGTGTTTATACTCTACACCACTATAATGATAGAAAGAGTAAAATACACTTCGTTTCCTAATATCAACAAACACAATCTTATGTTCGGATCCTTAATACATCCTAAGAGAGTGGTTATAAAAGTTTGAAGAGATTTGTTGTATTGATGGTGTTGGGATAATTTACTTCTGGATAATTTTTTCCCCTCCTTAAATTAAAGGTGAGAGGACCACAAGACTCAAACTTAAGATAAAACAACACTCACAATAGAATTTATATTTACCTCCTTTTAAGAAGAGAACATGCGATTTAAATTCTGTCATTTTACCATCAGACCAATTCTTGGGAGCACTTCCTAAAAAGATATTATAGTAGGGATATTTTAAAGTGTTATTTTCAACAATGATAGCACGTTGTCCTGATTAAGTAAATATAAATAAGATAATAATAATAATAATAATAATAATAATAATAATAATAATAATAATAATAGTAATAATAATAAGAATAATAATAATATTAATAATAATAATAATTTGTGAATCCATAATTATGCGCACTGGCCACTGCATAATTATGCAGTCCATTTCAAAATTGAATCATTCGGTGTTTGTTTAATTTTTTGTTTTTGGTTGTGTATACATGTATTGTCAAAAGCATTTTAAGTATTTTGTATCCTCCCACATAGCACATACGTTGTTGTGGGCTTAATCTTAATGAAATGCTCTTTTTGCCTATGTAAAAGAAAATTAATTTGAAGGATTTTTTTTTTTTTTAATTTAGTTTGAACACTATAAATGCAGGAATGAGTTGAGTTTTTCATATGAATGTGAACCAATATTGCCCATGGGTGCCTTACAACGATTCTTCTTGATATAATTTTTTTTTGACAATTAATTTACATAAATTATAAAGTTGAGAACATTAACAATCTACTGTTCAAGGCATAAATTCATTACAGGGCAACACTATTTACTTTCCTTTATTTTGCTATAGTTGTACCTCCTCCCCCCATCCAAAAGAATGCTTATGTTTTAAAAAATGTATTGATTTCTAAGAGATTCTGCAATGAACCAAACTAAAGTATATATTTTCCAGAAAATTGCATTTTGAATATTTAGAGATTTTAGATGACACCAAGTTACTGCAACAAATACATTTGAAAAATTAACTGACAGGACCTACTCTTGTTAGGATTCATAGAGAACTCACAGTCACAGGTTGATAAAACGTACTTTCTATACAAAGTAACATATGCAGAGACAATAAGCCCCCTAGACTAAGGCATTTCAAGAAAGTTTACAATTACAAATCCTAAGAATGAGAACATGTAAAAATGAATTTAAAGTGAAAAAGAGATATCATTCTCATTGTGATGGGGGCTTCTCCTTTCTAAGCTCGTTGACAACAGCAGCAAGTGCTTCAGGATTAACCCCAAGATCACATAATGCAATTAGGATAGAAAGAGAGTGACGATCTAACCCCGTGTTGAGAATATTAGACATGTGAAATGCCAAGTCCAAAGATTCTCTGGCCCTTCTCGCAGCTTCTGGATCCATGCTTAAACCTGAGTGAGATGTTTAATACATAATAAATAAACCAGTGGAATAAACCCATCAAACTTGTTCCCCTAAAATATCACTTTCTCTTCTATTTTGTCTCTGAAATATATAACAACTACTCCCTAAACTATTTTAATTCATCAAGTTAGTCCCTAAACTATCATTCTCTATCTTAATTTTAACTTGATGGATTAATCACATTTTAGCGACTACTAATTACATTTATATAGTGTTAGATACTAAATTGAAGGTTTACTGAACGAATTTGAGTTAAAGCAATTCAGAATCACATATTAACATAAAGCAGATAATCATTCAGAAAATGAGACATTATTGCAGAATGGTTTAGGGTTACAATGTAAACATGAAAGAGAACTTGAACAAGCCAAAAAAAAATCACAGGAAGAAGCAAAAATGTGATATATGCATAAAAGTATGGAAGAGCAAGCAAATGGACACAAAATACACGGTGGATCTGTCGCTAGGGTTTCGACGAGGAATCGCAAAAATACCAGAAGTGGATATTCTCTCCCAAAACTTCCACGATTACTATTTCTTTTTCACACAACCGGTTAACTCAAACAACGTTTGTATTATTTTGCAAACGTACTTAATTAAAATTAAATTTATTCAAACGTAAAATATTTTTTTTAAAATAAAATATCTATGGATTATATAATAAATATATTTTTATTATAATATAATGTGAATTTTATTGTTAGTGTTAAAATGGGTTAAATTTTTTTATATTTTTAAATGTGAAATGAATAATTTAAAAATACTCATTAATTTATTTTTAACTAAACGTAGATTTGAAGTAAAATTAAATTTATAGAATCAATTTTTAAGATAACTCAAATATAGTATCAACTCTCTTTTTTATTATAAAATTATATTTAGAGTCATAATTATAAGTGGAAAAATTAAAATTCCCTAGATATAAATTCTCTTTTAATTTATTAGATATATTTTTTAAATATATCTCTTATTAATTCTATCACTTTATCTTAAAAGATAAAAACAAAAATTAGATATATTCATATATAAAGAATATTTTAGAAACATTCACACATTAAATTCATTCTTTATTTTTTTAATGTGTAAAAATTAAAAAATAAAATATGTTTATATATAGAGACTAATAGACTTTTTGTTACTAACAAATGAGCAACAAATTGACGAATTACACGAGCTAGAGTCAAAAAACATAATCTAAAAAACTCCAAAAAGAATGACTTTTCTTAGCAAACAAATGAACACATACGAGTAATTGAGGTTGGTCAATAAAAAAGCTTAAGAAGAGAGGACAGTTCACAAGAGGCTAGATGAAAACAAATCCTTTATAAACCAAATTCATTATAACCTTAGAATCAAATTAATAAATTATCCACATAAATCAAAAGCTAATAAACTTGATGCCCGAATGCAATACTCTAAGCTCTCCAAATCTAAACAAAAATAGTAATACTATTATATCAAATTTTCGAACGACACTGAGACATCCTCAAAATAAAAGTTTATGATCCTCTTTGTCCTTACGGTTGAGATAGTGTCACTCTAGCAAATTTAACTATTAGAGATACATCGATTTTTCCTTGTTTTTATCAAACGAGCATCAACCAAGTCATTTTCTCAACCCTGAGAATGAGGAGAATCATGAACTTCTACTTTCACGAGACATCATCTAGCGTCGTTGGAGTTTTGAACAGTTTTCAAATACTAGTCTACACTAGACCATTTATCAAAATGATTCACAATATAATTTACCTCAAATTAGTTATAGTTACCCATATTGAAGAAAAAAAGTCTCATAATCCTTCATAAGTATGAGTCTTAAGTTGAAGCAATGCTACTTGTGTGCAGTGCTACTAAAGAAGCATAGGTACCACCCTTGTTGAGCAAGGTGTCGTGCTTTCCTTTCTCTTCAACCACTCCATTTTTAATCACTGCGATTGAATTTGCATCCTTTATGGTAGACAATCTATGAGCCACCACAATGGTGGTTCTGTCAACCCTCACTCTATCAAGTGCATCCTGAACCACTTTTTCAGACTCAGCGTCAAGTGCACTTGTGGCTTCATCTAGTAGTAATATTCTTGGACTGCTCACTATGGCTCTTGCAATTGCCACACGCTGCTTCTGCCCTCCAGATAGTTGTATCCCTCTCTCCCCTACTATTGTATCATACCCCTACATATCATGTTTTTCTAGAATTCAGTACTTCATAAGCCATGCATGCTGCATATATAACTAGTTATTTGAAATATTACAATTCACATGTTTGTTGCAGAAGTTTTAAGAACATATTCAGCTCATTGAGTATTGAATGCTATGTAACACTGACACTTCAGATCGAAGACATGTCTAGTGTTTGACACGTGTTAATGTCCGACACCAAGATGATACTGATACATATGGTCACATTCAATCACTTTCATTTTCTTAAATTATTATTACAAGTGTCTATGTATCAGTATCTTGTTCAGTGTCTATGTCAATACTAGTAATAATCAATATGAGTGTAAATTGTTGATGAACTGGATACTGACACGGTAGTGACACATGTAGTTAGTAGTTATATTCAACTACTTTCATTAGTTTCATTTTCTTAAATTATTACAAGCGCCTACGTATTACTGTCAGTTTCGTGATTGGTGTCTACATCAGACTGCAAGTGCTACATAGATGGTTTGTATTTACCTGCTGCAAGCTGCTAATGAACTTATGAGCATTTGCTAGTTCTGCTGCAGCTATAATTTCAGCCATTGTTGCATTGCCACCTTTTCCATATGCAATATTGGCTTGGATGGTATCATTGAACAGCACGGGCTCCTGGCTTACCAGCCCCATCTGCTGCCTAAACCATCTAATCTGTAGCTTTTGGATTTCTGTTCCATCCAGCCTAATTTGTCCTGAATCTGGATCATAAAATCTTTGCAATAATGAGATCACTGTTGATTTTCCACTTCCACTTTCACCAACTAGAGCAACTGTCTGATTTTCAATAGGACAACCAAACTTTAAGCTTCTATCTAAAAAAGACCTAGATGGATTGTTTGATAGTGAGTTCTTGTGAGATTTATGCATCAAACCAATATATAATTTTTTAAGTTACCTGTCCTGAATGTATGGTTAAGGAAAGATCTTTGAATATATGAACATCTGGTCTAGATGGATACTTGAAAGTAACATGTCGGAATTCAATCTCTCCCTTCACATCTTCCAATGTCATTCCTGATTCATAACTGGAGTCTATTTTTGATTTCTGATCAAGAATAGCAAATATAGAAGCAGCAGAAGTTTTTGCTTTACTAGCTCCTGCAGTCATTAAGCCAGATTGAGATATGGCCACTGATGCCAATGTGAGAGAGAAAAATACCTGAAAATTAGGAAACGATATGTTTAATGCTAGAACAGTGTGTTGAACTTAGCTATTATATTTATCCTTGTTGCTTTATTTTTACAAAAAGAGTAACTTATTAATCTGTATTAGCAATTAGCTTATGCTTGTTACTAACAATTGACATGGGTAAAAAAGAGCATGAATTTGACTTCTTTAAAGTAAAGATACATATACAACAAACAATGAAATAAAATTATGAAAATATAAATTCAACACTTTGTGCTCTGGTATATGGTTGACTCCACTTTTGGAGGGGGCAAAATTTATTTAACATGTTCGGATGTTTTCGAGTAGAATTGATTTTGTCTCCATAATTGATTCTAATTTGAAGCTACAATTTGGAAGTTTTGCCTCTAATATTAATATTTAGTTTATAATTTATTGTTCAACTTACTTTTACATTAACGTTTCTAAACATAAATCACTGCGCATCCAACTAACTTTTAGATAGAATCAATTTTACAAAATCAATTTATTCAAAATCAATTATTGTCAGTTTTCACCAAAAGCTCTATATTTGACATGACCTCTAAGTTGGGACAATAACTTACTTGAAAAAATTCTGTTATTGTTGTTTGGCCATTCTCAATAAGTTGTGCTCCGGCATAAAAACTGCATGCATAGACACAAAACAGAAAGAAGATTGATAAGCCAAAACCAGCTCCACTGACTAAACCATGCCTTTTTCCTGTCTGGACTGGTACTGCACATTTCTTCTGGTATAGCTCCATCACCTTCTCTTCGGCACAGAAAGCGGAAACTGTTCTGATATTACCTACTGCATCATTTGCTATTTGACTTGCTTCTTCATATAGTTTCTGTCAAACATATATAGAGCATAGTAACATCGTGTCAAATAGATATTAGTAGTACTAATTAAATATAGAAACAAAAATGTACTACATAAATTTAGAGACAAAGAGTCATTGAGACTAAGCATATTTGATTCATCCTCATAATGTAGTTTATTTATAGTCAGATGTGTGTAAGGCACAAACCTTTGCATCTGTGCTGAATCCTTGCATGGACTTGATTTGCAAATGTCCATTTACTAATAGTAGAGGTAACAAAATAAGAACAATGAGCGAAAGCTGCCAATTTGCCACAAAGGCAATTACCAAGGCAGTAACAACTGTAGCAATATCTTGAACCAGCAAACCAAGTGCATCACCAACCAAAGTTCGAATTGAAGCAGCATCAGTTGACAGCCTTGCACCTAGTGCACCACTTGAATGCTCAGCTTTATCAAACCAGCCTACTTCCATGTGAATTATTTTCTCAAAGCACATTAACCGGATCTTTTTTATCAACTTAGAACCAGCTACAGCGAAAAAGTAGGACCTCAATGGATGAAGAGCGAATGAAGCCACACTAAGGGCAACATATATTAATGCCCAAAACTTTGAGTCTTTACGGAGTTTGTCTGCAGGCTCAAAGAATGTAATTATCATCTTGGAGATTAGAAGTCCATAAATTGGCAGCATTGCCCCAATTACCGCGGCTGCTAGAGTCCCTATGAGTAACACTGGGATTTCTTGCTTGTTAAGATAAGCAAGGCGGCGAAATGAGATATCTGGAGTTTTACTTTTATGTGATGCTGCAGAAGGAACAACTTCAGACCCTTCTTCTGATGTTTCAAAGAGACCAAGTGTGGTACTAGTAGACATATGATTTGATACTCTGAATGACTGGTGATTGCTGTTTTCAATCCCAGATGAACCCCAGCTTGACTCTCTTCTAGAAACTACAAAGTTCTGTAGTTTATCTGAGGCATTAGCATCATACTGTTCTGATGAATCCCTTTTAATTTCTTGAAACCGAATGAGCTGACTATAAGCTCCATCAGGATCTTTAGTGAGCTCAGCATGTGTACCTGATAATCAGTTAAAAGATATAAGAATGATGCATTGCATGTGTTGAGGAAAAATGAAGTGCGACATGAAAAAAGCAAATTTTCATACTGAGTTTCATTTTTGTGGAGTGGGAACTTAGTATGTACGTATGTATACCTTTTTCTACTACTTTTCCTTGGTGAATAACAGCAATGACATCAGCATTCCTTATTGTGCTTAAGCGGTGAGCTACTGTGATGGTTGTTCGGTTTATCATGATTCTGTCTAGTGTCTCTTGTACCACTCTTTCAGACTCGGCATCAAGAGCACTTGTTGCTTCATCAAGGAGTAGAATTCTTGGATCTTTCAGAATTGCTCTTGCTATAGCAATTCTTTGCTTTTGACCACCAGAAAGCTGAGCTCCATGCTCTCCAACCATTGTTTCAAGTCCCTATATTAATAATTTTCCAGAACTAATAAGGTAAGACGGACATAACATTTAATGAAAAAACATATATACTATAAAATAGTCTTCAGTTTATTGTATAATAATTCAAACAATGTAGTAATTTTCACAAGATTAATCAAGAATTGAGAGCTTACATTGGGAAATTTATCAATGAAGTTAGAAGCATTAGCAAGTTCAGCTGCAGCTCTAATTTCTTCATATGTTGCTCCATCCTTACCATAGGCAATATTCTCCTTAATGCTACAAGTAAAGAGAACCGGTTCCTGGCTGACTAAGCCTATTTTCTGTCTGATCCATTTCAGTTGAAATTCTCTGAGGTTGATATTGTCAATGAGAACTTCACCACCCTGTGGATCATAAAATCTCTCTATCAAACTAATAACCGTCGATTTGCCACTCCCGCTTTGCCCTACCAAAGCTGTGCTAGTGCCACTTGATATTGAAATAGAAAATGCATTGAAAATCATTTCATTTGGTCTTGAAGGATAACTAAAGCAAACCTCCCTAAATTCTATATCTCCATAAATATCATCTAGCTGCATACCAGCAGTGTCATAAGCATCAATATTTGGCTGCCTCTTTATTGTTTCAAACATTTTAAAGGCAGCCGCTTGTCCAGCAGAAAATGCAGTTAAGATCGGAGAAGTCTGTCCTAGATACCTGGAAAATCGAAATTAGCTCAAAAGAAGTAAATACTTTACTTATAATTTTTTTCATTGCAGACGACTTTTGTTCTTGATGAGGGACGAAAGTCTTATGTTTTGATGTCCGATCTACAATAGTTGCTGCTTCGGAATAAGCTGCTTGTCCACGGGACGCCATCTTTGCAAAAACAAAGCTCATTATGGAACCAGAGAGGACAAGAAGTGGAAGAGAAGATAGAAGGACAAGCGTTAGAAGCCAACCCTTGATGAATGCCACAACTAAGCCTCCTAAAAAAGATGACACATACTGTATGAATTTTCCTACCTGATAAGATATCACACAAATAAAGGAAGAGTAAGTTATTACATTCAAATTTTGTTATCATAATTATATCAATAAACTGATGCATTAGTACCTTCTCTCCCATGGCTTCTTGAATCAGAACTGTATCACCTGACATTCTTCCAACAACTTCACCACTGTTTGTTTCCTTGTCAAAGAAACTGATATCTTGCCTTAAAATTGCTTTCAGGTATAAGGCCCTTATTCTTGCAGCTTGTCTCTCCCCTGTGATCATCCAACAAGCCACCTCTGGAAGTTTTCATGTATAACTAACTCTTGTTATTTCAATCTTAAGCCAAAATGTATATACATATTGATATTTATAGTTATATAAATTTGAATTATACTAAGGTATAAAATTTTACTGCTTACGCAGAAATGCTGCAAAAAAGGCGGCTGCACCCGAGAATGCAAACTTGAGAGACACCTGAGTATGAAATGACATGAAAATAAGGAAAACTATTTCACAAATTGATTGTTAATGATGGGGTGCTAGTTGTTATTACCTTTGAAACTTCATGAACTACTTGTTTAGTGTTAACATTTCTTCCAAAAGCATCAATAGCATCTCCAATTATTATAGCAATTAAAGGCATAGAGACTCCATTCCCAACAGCACTTATAGTCCCAACAAACATCAGCAGATAATCCCAAGAGTCTGCAAATGAGAAAAGCTTGTAAAAGGGTACTGTTTTATTGCTTTGATCCTTCACCTTGTTCTTCTTGGAATCTTGGTTCATGTCAGGCATTTCTTGGACAGTTTCAGGACCTTGATGAACTGGTTGATGATTAGTTGTTGAACCAATATCTCCATCCAAGCTACCCTTGCTCACCATTTTCTCCAATAAATACCTTCCAAAAACCAAAATGAAACAGCTCCTTAAGAAAGTTCAATCAAATGAATTTTGACAATATAGATATCAAAAATACAATAGCTACCTAAATTGGATACTAGTTGACTTTTTTGGTCAAACTTAAACTGTAAGGGAAAAACATTTCTACATTGTTAATCCTTCTATAAACAAGGATCAGAACATGTCAAATATATTATGTCCTGATTTGTCTAATCTATTCTAATAACGTTAATACATACAACTAAGGAGAGAAATTTTAATTCCCGATTCAAATTCAACAGTAGAGATTAAAAATAATTAGCAGCAGGTAAGCTAGATTAGGCCATAGAGAGTTGCAAAACCAACATGCACATGAGTCATCAAAACAATTATTCAATAGCAACACGTATATATGTTACTAGATTTGACTAATAAAATTGGGTATGGTGGGGACCACATGATGTTTGCTAAATAGAATTACCTCTCCAAATCTTTTCCAAATAGCGTTATCTTATAATAAGACAACTAGTTTCTTGTTTATGTATAATATTTGCTTGGTTCATATAGTATAGTTTTAATTATAGGGTGCGATAGCTAGGTCTACCATATTTTAAAGGGAGAAAAGAAGGAAGCTAACAAAAAGAAAAATGCAATAGCCCTACAATAGAATGCATATAAGCTTAGAGTGCATGAGTCTAATAAATTTTGCAAGTACATATCAGACATTTTAGAATAAAAAATAGTTTATTAAATTAATTTAATCAATTCTTTTTTATTAAATAATTTAATCAATTATGTATAATATCTTTATAATTAATAATTAAGTTAGTTTAAAATGTATTAAAATAATATAAATTTTAAATAAATTTTATTATTTTTAGATTTTAAAATATTAGAATATAAAACTTTTTTACTAAATATATAAAAAAATTAGAGATATTTTTATTAAATAAAAATTTATTTATTTTAAAAGTCTAAAACGATTTGTCGATTGACTTGCTCATTATTTAATAACCGCCTGTTTTGGCATTACCTTGGTAATGTATACTTGACTGAAATAACTAAATAATAAATTTGTCTTTATTTAATTATTTTTGGGTTTGACCGCATTCATTCAAGAATAAAATGATCCCATGTTGGAAAATTTAATTAGAAATGAGTACCTATAATTTGCACATAATATTGAGGCAAGTTGGTATGAATGATGAATCACTCGTATAGAATTTGGTATCTGCACGGAACAATTTTTTAACACTTTTATACTTCTGTCTAGTTAATCAGAGGCCAAATATTGTATAAGATTTTGATGTGATTGAGAATAATGTGAGTGTAGTTGAGCCCGAGGGTTTGCACGGATAGAAAAAAAAGATTATTTAAATATAAATTATAAATTTTAATATTGTTATTACAAAAAATAATAATTAAATAGGACATAGAAATTTCATAATGTATATATTAATATACTTTGAATTTTATTATTTAATATCAAGAGTTTGTTATTAAAAAGTTATAGAATAAAGTTCAAATAAAGTATGAAAGTAAAATTATTATTAATATAAATGATGGCACACAGAATTTATAATATTGTAATTAATAGCAAAAATTAAATATTTGATTGGAAGTATCATATCATCACTCAATCAGGAAACTCATAATACACTATAAATTTAAGATTGATTATCATGATTTATATGATTTTATTTTCAAAATTATTATATTTTCTATTTATATAGAATCATTTGTAGAAACAAAAAATTAAATTATCTAAATATATTTGATTCAAAATAATAATGATTGACTATCTTTTTATCATATAAATATTATTATTTCTATTTATAATTTTTCAATTAATATCAATAATAAAATAAATTCAAACGAACTCAAATATAAATATTTGATAAAAATCTCGTGCCACCATTCCACTAAATTCAAAAATATTGCAACAAAATATTGTTGTTCTTGTAGAGTACTAAAAACTAAGAGATAAAAAATTAAGGAATAGGTAAATTTAGAAAATTGACAACCTCAAAAAAAAATAATGATTTTTTCTCATCTCTCATTTTATTGAAAAAAACTAGAGATAATCGTAATATATTTTTTTCTTTGCATAGAACAATAATGATCGGAACAAATATAATTTTAACTTAAAATTTTTCTTTTAAATTAAGAGAATAAAAACCAAAAGCACCTATTCCAATAAAAACTTTCACTATAATAATTAATGGATACAATAACGGAACATCGTCAATAACAATAACAACAATCTAATAACTTCGATGGATATTCAAAAGTAATTATCAGGTAAAACTATTCATAAGCTATATTAAAATAACAAACCTGTTACTACAATCTTTCTCTTCTATATTTTGTTGTTCTATTTTCTTTATTTTTTTTTGCGGTACTATTTTCATTCTTTTTTTTAGGGATTTCTAAATCCCTTTTATTTTTTTTACTTGGGCTTAGTCCAATAATATTATATATTCTCCTTTTTTTCTTTTTTCTTTTTATTTTAATAATAATAATAATAATAATAATAATAATAATAGGTGAGTTTTATTTGGGGAATATGTTCATCCAACATATTTTACTTATTTACCTTCAAATCATGCGAAATTAAAAAATGTTCATACTTTGATATATGAATGTCTAAGAAAAATTTTTTGAAAAAAAAATGTTCAAATAATAAATTAAAAAAAAAAAAAAAAAAAAAAAAACAACCATGTCCAAGACACTGGCAAAAGGACAATAGCACAATAAATATTGAAAATTGACACACAAAAGATGAAAATCATATGCATATAACAATAAATAATAGCAAAGTCTAGGAGCAAAACAATAATTAAAAAAATGTGAATTCAAGACAAAAATTATAATTCACTTGAGCAAAAAATTTCTGCAAAAAAGATGAAGATAATTTGATCTACATATATGTACACTAATAAAGATATTTTAAATTAAAAAGAATGTTAAAAAACTAAAAAGTGTTCTAAAGTTAAAATCATCTAAAAGTCTTTTATTTTTAAAAGCTGAAGCTTTAAACTTGACAATCAATTGTGAGTTGTAATTGAAGCCACAAATAAAAACTTCATATATTTATGTTAAAATTCTCTATAATGTCATTTCAAATCAATTATATTTTTGCATTATCATTCTTATAATTGACGTCCAAAGTTTATTTGGGAGACAAAAGAGAAAAATGTTATAAAATAATATTATAGATAAAAAAAAAATCAATTTATAGACAAATGAAAACTAATAATTTCGAAATTAGTAGAAAGCAGCAAATACATGTGGTGTCAAACCTAAAATCACCATTAATGTCAATTCCAACGACAAAAGAATCACAACAATATACACATAAAATTAATAGAAACAAACAAATCAAAATAAAAATCAACCATAGAAAGAGAGAAGAAAATAATAGTAATTACCTAATCATTGCTTGCAACAACTGCTGATCATCTACATTTTAAAGTTAAAAGTAGAAACTATAAATTTAAAGAACTATAAAACAAAAATGCAGAAGAATTAAAAGATGATAAAAAAGACGATAAAGTACATTCCAAATATTTTGAAGGTGGTGTTATGATTCACAAGTAATAAAGGCTAGACAACATATTGCACTTATGATAATTGGTATATTGGTAATGGTATGAGTATATTTAACATTTAATTAATTAATATAAAATAATATTTATATTTAAAATTTTGAATGATTTTTGAGTTGGAAACTTGTAAAGGAAGTCTTTTAAAATCTTCGTATAACTCAATGATTCAAACACTATGGAAATTTTGGGTCCTATATATTTCGAAAATATCAAATATAAATTGGTCAATTTATTTGATGTTAGCAATCAATTATTGAGAAAATATGGAGATATTCTGATTATCAAATTAACTTAATTATTTCCTTTGAATATCAAAATTCTTTTCATATACAGATATGTTGTGATTTAAAAATCAATTATAATCAAAGGATTTCATAGTTCAAAAAAAAAAATTCAATCATAATCAATTCGTTTTATGCCAGCGATCCATTATTGAGAAAATATGGAGATATTCTGTTTTCCAAATTAATATAATTATTTCCTTTGCATATCGAAATTTGTTTCATATGTAGATATGTTGTGATTCGGCAATCAATCATAACCAAAGAATTTTATATGTTAAAAAAAAATCATAACCAACTCAAAATGAATTCCTGTTGGAGTATCACCGTTTTTTTACAAAGTAGGGTACTTTGATACAGTTATTTTTATTATTATTAATTTATAAATAATAATAAATAAATAATTTGTTAGTGGTGGACTATATCTAATGAACATAGAATAAAAAATGAATGAGTTATTTTAAGATGATATGACACAGTTGACTCCATTTAATGAATTCAGATTGAGTTCACAATTGGAGATGCTCTTAGAAACTGTCACGTAGGAAGAATTATGTTTGAAGTCAATCATAAATAATTTTTGTATAGATTGATTAGAATAATCTTAGGAGTAAAAAACAGAAGAAAATAAACGAAAGAACTTTCTTTATTATTTATTTAATTTCAAGATAAAAAAAAAAATTTAATATTGCATAAAAAAAATAAAGCCATAGAAGGAAAGCTTAGAGAAGGACAAAATCTGAAACATCTATTTAGAAGCACTCGTGTACAATGCCACTAAGGAAGCATAGTCACCACCCTTATGTAGCAATGTTTCATGTTTTCCTTTCTCTGCTATAACACCATTCTTAACTACTGCAATTAAATCTGCACCCTTAATAGTTGATAACCTATGAGCCACTATTATAGTGGTTCTTTCCACCATAACACGGTCAAGTGCATCTTGTACCACTTTTTCAGACTCAGCATCAAGTGCACTTGTTGCTTCATCTAGAAGTAATATTTTTGGATTCTTCACTATAGCTCTTGCAATTGCCACACGCTGCTTTTGTCCCCCAGATAATTGAACTCCTCGCTCTCCTACTATTGTATCATAACCCTGCATGCATATATAATATATTTTTGCTATGCATATATATATATATATATATATGCTGTCTATAAAACTACTACTAATTTATAATTTGGTTTAAATATATTTTTGTTCCCTGCAAATGTATCACTGTTTGCCTTTAGTCCCTAAAAAAATTATTTTGATTGTTGCAAATATACCACTTTTTACTTTTTAATCATTATTGCTTTGTTTTAGTCTTCATAAAATTTGTTCATGTTGGAATTAGTTCTTGTAATATGTGTTAATATTCATTTCACTCCAATGTAACACATATTGGAGGGACTAAAATCAAATACTTTACATATTATAGGGACTAAAAGAAAAAAATTGTATATTTGCAGATACCAAAAATATATTTGAAGGTTAGAATTTCAAAGATGTGTGCACTAGTTTCTTAAGATGGACGACAATTTACCTTCTGCAAACTACTAATAAACTTGTGAGCATTTGCCAATTCTGCAGCAGCTATAATCTCTGCCTCTGATGCATCTCCTCCTTTTCCATATGCAATGTTGGCTCTAATGGTGTCATTGAAAAGAACAGGCTCTTGGCTTACCAGTCCCATCTGTTGTCTCAGCCATTTCACTTGTAGACTTTGGATTTCTTTTCCATCAAGTGTAATGTGACCTGAGTCTGGATCATAAAATCTTTGAAGTAATGAGATAACCGTTGATTTTCCACTTCCACTTTCTCCAACCAGTGCTACTGTCTGGTTTTTATCAATATAATCAATTGTTAGTTGTTCATCCTTTACATAGAATAATTTAGCGTATTTGATGTGAGGGACAAATTAGAAAATTACCTTGCCACTATGAATTTTCAAGCAAAGATCTCTGAATATTTGAATATCAGGTCTTGTAGAATACTTGAAACTGACATGGTTAAACTCAATTTCTCCCTTGACTTCTTCCAATGTCATTCCTGATTCATCACTTGGATCTATGAGTGATTTCCTATCAAGAATAGCAAATATGGAAGCAGCTGCACTTTTTGCCTTAGTTGAATCAGGTACCAAGGACCCTGATTGAGATAGTCCTAAAGCTGCCATGCTTAGAGCAAAAAAGACTCGGAAAACATCCGAGAATGAAGATTTTCCATCCTCAACGAGACGCGCTCCAGCATAAAAACTGCAGGCATAAACTGCATAAAACACGAAGAATGATATTCCAAAACCAAATCCACTTATTATCCCTCTCCTTATGCCTGTCTTAATTGGTCCTTCACATTTTTGCTGATATAATTCCATCACCTTCTCTTCAGAACAGAAAGAAGCAACTGTTCTTATACTCCCTACTGCATCATTTGCAACTTGACTTGCTTCCTCATACAATTTCTGTGCATTGAAAAGAATAACAGTATTTACAATATAAAGCTAAGTAAAAAGTTCATCTTGAGATCTTACTTGTATTGTAACAATTTTGACTCATGCTCATGAAATAAATTTTTACTTCTTGGTATCATCAAAAAAATTGTACTAAAGTATTGATCCAATTAATTTTTATTTAGTTTTTCATTCCATTCAAAATATTAAATGATCTGTGAATTGAAGTCAAGAACGAACCTTTGAATCTGTGCTGAATCCTTTCAAGAACTTAACTTGCAAAAATCCATTTATTGCTAGTAGAGGCACGATAGCAAGGATTATAAGAGCAAGCTGCCAGCTTGCTGCAAAAGCAATTACCAAACCAGCGATTGCTGTAGCAATATTTTGAACCAGTAAACCAAGTGCATCACCAACCAAAGCTCGAATCGAAGCTGCATCGGTTGACAGCCTGGCTCCAATTGCTCCACTTGAATGCTCACCTTCATCGAACCAACTTACTTCCATGTTAACTGCCTTCTCAAAACACACTTTCCTTACCCTTTTGATCAACTTGCCTCCAGCAATGCCAAAAAAGTAGAATCTGCATGGAAAAATGAAAAACGACGCCACACCAAGCGCGACAAATACTAACGCCCAGACTTTTGAATCGTGACGAAGTTCGTCAGCTGGCTCGTAGAAAATACTTATCATTTTAGAAAGCAAGAGCCCAAAAATGGGCATTATCACTCCATTTAACACTGCAGCTACAGCCCCCATCAATAAAACTGGAATCTCAGGCTTGTTCAAATTGGCCAGGCGATAAAGTGATACTTCTGGTGGTGAAGAAACTGTTGAAGGAGGAGCTTGAGGTTCACCGTCTGCAGTTTCTGAGAAGCCAACTATTGTGGCTGGCACAATATATGAAGCTGAGAACGAATGGCGATCGCTGTTTCCACCCCCAGATGATACTTGGCTTATAGATCTTGAGGATAAAGATCTATGACTTGACCGTCTCTCAGATAGCACTATACTGTTTGACTTGTTTGTGTCATTTGCAGCATTCTGTTCTGACCCCTTCATTTCTTGCAGTCTAATCAACTGGCTATAGGCTCCATCAGGATCTCTTGTGAGCTGAGCATGTGAACCTGATCAATTGAAAAATATAAGAATGCTACAATAAGGCATATATAAACATTCATTTTGATTTTTATTAAACCATAATATGTATTGTGTACCTCTTTCAATTAATTTTCCTTGATGAATGACAGCAATGGTATCGACATTTCTTATAGTACTTAAGCGGTGAGCTACGACGATAGTTGTCCGATTTATCATTATTCTGTCCAATGCCTCTTGTACTGTTCTCTCAGATTCTGCATCAAGGGCACTTGTAGCTTCATCCAGAAGTAGGATTCTTGGGTCTTTCAAAATTGCTCTTGCTATTGCAACTCTTTGCTTTTGACCCCCAGAGAGCTGAGTTCCATGCTCACCGACCATTGTGTCTAGTCCCTAAGATCATAATACAAAATTAATAAGGCAAATTTTTTTTTTTTTTTTAATTCTATTGTCTTATATACTATGCAGATAAATATGTTCTTGACAAGGGAAAGAACGCAACATTTCAATCTGTTAAACAAGAATTCACTATGCAGTTTCTACATTTAAACAAAGATTTGAGAGTTCACCTTAGGAAGTTTATCTATAAATTTGGAGGCATTAGCAAGTTCTGCTGCAGCTCTGATTTCTTCATCGGTTGAACCATCCTTGCCATAAGCAATATTTTCTTTAATGCTACAAGTAAAGAGAACTGGTTCCTGACTAACTAGGCCTATTTTCTGTCTGATCCATTTCAGTTGAAATTCTTTGAGGTTGATACCATCAATGAGAACTTCACCAGCTTGTGGATCATAAAATCTCTCTATCAAACTGACAACTGTGGACTTCCCACTCCCACTTTGCCCTACCAAAGCTACAGTAGCCCCACTAGGTATTGAAAGAGAAAACTCATTGAATATCAGTTCATCTGGCCTTGTAGGATAACTAAAGCAAACCTCTCTAAGCTCTATGTCACCGCGAATGTCATCAAGCTTTCGCCCAGTAGTATCATAAGCATCGATTTCTGGTTTCCTTTTAATCGTTTCAAACATCTTAAAGGCTGCAGCTTGTCCTGCAGCAAAAGCACTCAAGCATGGAGATGCCTGCCCCAGTGACCTGGGATTGGAAATAGAAATATAGTTAGGAAAGTAAAAAAAAATACATATCTTATGAGTTCTCCGTGTTAGAACAGTAACCCTGGTTCAAAAGAAACAGATGCAAAAAATACAATCAATGAACATGCGAGATTTAATCATGGAGTTCAACTTCAGGTAATTGTGCCCAAGTCTCCATTTGGAGAGTGACTGCAGTGATTTTCTATTTTTCAAGCTTAGGGTTACAGATTACAACTTGCGTTTAAATACTACGGTCCATTTTACACGATTACCCTGAATCACTTATCAGTAAACTATGAGCCATACACAACGTTCAAATAGGAAGAAGAAGACAAATTTACAAATTATAAGCTCGAGTGAAGTAAAGGAACACAAAACTTACCTGGAGCCAGTCAATACAGCAAAAATTACAGTTACAACTTCCCCTCCTTTGTATCCTTTCTCTATTATCATTTTCCCGCCTAACCATACTGCCAAACCATAAGTGCAGATAATAACAAGGTAGAGTGAACCAAACCCCAAACCAGAAGCTAGTGCCTCTTTCACTACAGTTTTGTAAGCATCAATTAAGGAATTATCATATTTAGCTATGGCTTGTTTCTCTCCAGTGAAAGACGCAACCTGCATTTGAAAAATGGAATTCATCTATATATTATTGAATAACAAAAAGAAAGCAAATTAGTTCTTTTCTTTCTGACAGTGTGCATACAGTTCGGATAGAACCAACTGTCTGCTCTACTACACTTGCTGCTTTAGAATAAGCTGTTTGTCCAGATGATGATGCTTTTGCAATAACTGTGCTCGTCATGGCACCAAACAAGACAATAAATGGTATACTAGACATCATGACAACAGTTAGAAGCCATCCCTTTATGAATGCTACCACAAAACCTCCAAAGAAAGTAGCCCCTAATTGTATAAACTGCCCCACCTGAAATGTCAAGGGGATAAAAAGAAACAAGATGTTAGAACAACAACCCTGGTTCTAAAGAAAACAGATACAAAAAACTCAAACAAAGAACACACAAGATTTGATCACAGAGTTCGACCAATTGTGCCTATGTCTGCAATTGCAGAGTGACCATAATAATTTTCTATTATTCAAGTTTAGGGTTATAGATTACAACTTATATTAAATACTATGATCTAGTTTACGATATTACCTCTGAACCATACCACAGTTCCGATTTCCTATTACTCGAGGGACCTATCAACTTATCAATATAATCTATGTGTCATACCCAACAAAAGATTTATGCTTAATTCTGTTTTTTTTTTTTTTTTGCTAGTCTTAGGAAAACTAAATGATGATGAAGATTTATGATTTGTATGGTGGTTCATTAATACCTTCTCACCCAAGGCATCTTGAATAAGAACAGTATCACCGGACATTCTTCCAATAACCTCTCCAGTATTAGTTTCCTCATCAAAGAAACTCACATCTTGCCTCAAAATTGTTTGGAGGTATAAGCCTCTAATTCTTGCAGCCTGTCTCTCCCCAGTGATCATCCAGCAAGTCAATTCTGGTACATAACAGAAAGGGTTTCTTTTTAGGGTCATCATGATCTAAACTAATAAGTTAAATTGGAAGAACTAATAGATAAACTAATGTACTTACGCAAAAAAGACGCGGTGAAGGTACCCGCAGCCAAGTATACGAATTTCAAGGACACCTGAACACATCAAGTTATTACTAAGTCTACTAATATTAGTACATTTTGGATTAGCTGTGAGTTTGGTGAAATAGTTATGATACCGTGATTTCGTTGAAGCTACAAAAGGTAACTTTTGCCAAAATCACAGTGTAACATCGTGTTTCTGCCAAACTCAAAGTCAACTCAAACAAATACTTGATATTGTAGCATCAAGCTTCACCAATTTCACTAGTGAGGAGGGATGATTAATTAATTTACCTTGGAAACTTCATCAACAACTTCTTTAGTGTTTGTAGATTCTCCAAATGCATTGATCATACTTCCAAATATTAAAGTCATCAAAGGTACGGAGATTCCATTCCCAATAGCACCAACAGTCCCCACAAACATCAATAAATGATCCAAAGAATCAGCAAATGAGAAAAGCTTGTATAAGGGTACTGTATTTGTGGTTTCATCTTTAGCCTTGTTCTTCTCTGAATCTTGCTTGCTGTCAGAACCTACTTTTGGTTGAATACTTGCAACATCTTCATTCAAACTGATATCCCCTTCCATTTCCATTTCTTTTTAGGATGTATAAGTTATTTCTGTAACAAGATAAAATAAAGTTAAACCGATTTCATATAACTGTTGTCATAATAGAAACAGATCGAAAACATTTTATAGACATGTAATAAGCTATTTTTATAAGTTCTAAATAAGTCAATCTAAATAAGCTATTAGTGAAGAGAGAGTAATGAACCTTTTGTAACCAAAAGCTGAAGTGATTGTTGACTTGAAAGAAAAAGGAAAACTAGCCGTAGCAAGCAAAGGAATGAATGAATAAATAAAGAAACAAAAAGAATAGTTAGTTGGAAAATAAATTGGCAAAGTTATGTAATAAGTCACTGAGTGAAACATGTTTTGTTCTCATTATCTTATATAGTACATAAATTGGAGGATCCATATTCCAATTTCTTGACCCGCAAGTTCAATTTGCTTTTAGTCTTTATTTTTTTTTACTTTTCGCTATCTGGTTCAAAATATTGGTTTCTGACTTTCTGTTGTGTTTCAGATAATGATTATTTAATTAATTTAATAAATAAAGTTAGTCACTTCTTTATCATTCCTACTAATAAACCATCTTTGTAGTTACAGATCACAGTCAAAATAGACTTTCTTTATGAAAATTGTTGGAAATGATGAAACATAATGGGCATTGATGATGGCTTTAATGTGTGAATTGAAAAATGAGAAGTCCACATTGGAGGGAACACACTCATTTATAATCTTTATAAGGAGTTAGTTTCACAATTGGGTTGGGCCCCAAGGGGCACCGCAATTTTGTGAAGGAGGGAGAACTCAAGCAAACGGACCACCACGCGCGCGCCGCCGTCCGTCTGTCATTAAAGTTTTTTTTAACAGATGGAAATTAATTATTTATTTAATTAATTAATTGCTTGCGATATGTCACATATTACGAAACTGCCATCCACAAAGTCAAAGTTCCAAGGTCAAAGTCAAAGTTCTGATTCATTCAAATGCCACGTCAAAATCCTAAAGCTAAGTCTTTCCCACGTTTTGACTTTTGCCCGGTCAAAGAGTCTTATCAATCACGTTTTCTATTTCTGAGGCACATTGGATCCCCCTTTTTTCTCAGATCCAGTTGCTGAACTCATCTATAAATAGAGAGCTCACCTCACTTGGAAAAGCACACCAAAAAGCTCTCCATATCTGAGGCTTTTCTCACTTCTCCCCTTTATACTCTTCTTCTTCTTATTTTCTTGAGTAGCCTCCGTGCTATATTTGAGTAGCCTCCGTGCTATATTTGAGTGTCAGTCTATCGACTGGCATACAGAGGGTGTATGGTGACATAAATTGTTTTCAAAGGTTTTCAAATTTCAAAAACCAACAAAAATGAATTCATTTATATAGAGAGATCGACACTGTAGAGATTTTTAAAATTACTTTTAAAGTAATTTCATGAATGGTTGTGATATAAAATGTAAAACCTTTTATAGTAAGAATATATAATAATTAAACTCTTATAAAAGAAATTAATAAGAAACACATTCATTTTAAAAATCTACTTATAGATTTTTCCTCTCTAGATCTCAAGTATAAGTTTGGTGAATTATTAAAAAATAACTTTTTTAGGTTAATTTTAAAAAATTATGAATAATGTATCTAATAACAATATGACACAAATAAAATTGTGAATATCACCGTTTTCACATTTACTTGTGTCACAAATTTTAAGCCACGTGGAGCGGATTGGTTACTTGGAAGTCACGGTGAAATAGGCATGGCCACTCAACACGTATACATAAATATTATTCCAATTATTTTTTCCACATTTGAACTTTGAGAGATAGATTTGTACAACAACCAAAAAAAAAAAAGATAGATCCATCATCCATCACGTGATAAAAAAAAATTAGTATATCATATCATTAATTGTAGTCAGTAAAAGAAAATTCAATAAATAAAAGTATAATAAATAAAGTATAATAAATAAAAATAGAGTTTAATTTATATATACATTATGATAAATTATCTTAAGATATTTTAATAATAATTATTATAAAAGTTACATATTAACAGTTGTTATTGACTAATAATATAAAATTATTTATATGTTTAAATTAAATTAAAAATATATATATATATATTAATATGTTAATTTTGAGACAAAAGAAATACAAATTGAAGACTTTTTATGAGATGGAGGGATTAGTAACTAGAAACTTCGAAACGCAGCCGCCATAGACCTCATGCTCTCCCCTTTTGAATTTGAATTGTCCTTCTTTATATATATGATCATTTTCCTAGAAATTACTATCCCGAAAAATGATGTGCATCATCACGATTCATGCATCATAATTTTGCTGAATATTCTCCCTACCACAGACACAGTACAATCATTAAGCAGAATGACTTTTTTGTTACTAAGCTTGTGTTTTATATAATAGATTATAGGGTACACGCTATCCGATTTGTTACATGAACCCCACTTATCCCAAAAAACAACGAGTTATGTCTCACTCACTCTAAAAAATAAGGAAACAGAAAAAAAATAGGAATAAGGTAAAAAATAGTTGGATTCGATAGGGGTGTACGTAGGGTTGGATTGATTAGATTTTGACAAAATTTAATATCGATTCGATCGATTATTTTTGCGTTGGGTTAAATTCTAAATTCATATTTTTTTATTTAACCCGATCCGATCAAGAACGGGTTGGATTGGCAGGTTATACATAAATAATAACTTATTTTTTATTTTACAAGAAAATTTAATGAATGAAATTATATTTAATACTTGAATGTCCAAAAACTATAAAATTTAAATCACATAATTCAATTCATTAAAAAAACCAACAATTTCTCACACAAAAAAATAAATCCAACAATCTTCAAATACATAAATAAATTTGATAACATTAAATCAATAAAATATGAAAATTCATCAATTCTAAACAATGTCAATTTCAAGTCTAAACACTTAACAAATTCCTCAAAATTATGGAAAGGGGCAATTGGAAATTTGCAAAAACAAATATCAATAATAAAAGTGAGGAGATAAAGAAAAATAAATAATAAAAAGTAAAATGTGTATGAAACAAAACAATAACAGAAGAAGATGGACGCATATATGAAACAGAAAAAAAAAAAAAAAGTGGATTACGGTTGCTGAAAATCTGGAGACGAAGAGTAATGAAATCATATTGGGCTGTCGAACAAAATCTAAAAAAAAAAATTATAATTAGTTGTCGAGTCGACAGGTTCAAATTGTTGAACCCATTACCCGAATCAAATATAAGCGGATTTCAATGGGTTGGGTTAAGCGATCGGGTTGGCAGGTCGACTTACGCCCATATACACCCATAAGGTTCGGGCCACTCCCGGGATACCCGTCATGTCCAAAAATACATTAAGGATAAGAAATTATTATTTTTATTAGGCTTAATTGCAATTTTGATACTCTTATTTTAACTGATTCGCGGAAGTAGTCCCCCCATTTTGTTTCTCCCCAGTTTTTGTCCCTCAAACAGAATTTTGATCCAAAACTTAATGAAATTTCATTTTTTTTGCATTTACTTAAGTCATACCATGCCTCAAAATTTCATTTGCAACAATTGTACATGGAATCTATTATTATAAATGGTGTAGTACGACTTTAAAAAATGAAATTTCATCAATTTTTGGACCAAAATTCTGTTTGGAGACCAAAACTGAAGAGAAACAAAATGGGGGGACTACTTTCGCGATTTAGCTAAAATAGGGGACCAAAACTGCAATTAAGCCTTTTTATTATTATTAGTTTACCTTAATCTACTACAATAATAAGGATGAGAATATGTTAGACCGTTCGTTAGGGGCTTATGGTCTGATATGTCCTATTTAATAAAAATGCTAGACTCATACTATTTTTAAAACTCATTTATTTAAATACCCTATTTTTAAAGTCTGTTTATTTAAATAGGTCAGACTTAGACTTATAAAAAATACTATTAGGACTGACATATATGCCTATATATATTTTATTTATAATTTTTTATTATTTATTGATAATATTATTTTTTATTTTAAAGTATATTAATTAGACAATCACTTAGTAGTCGTTCTATATTTGATAATCGTTCCATATTCGATAGTTGTTCTATATTCATTAGCCGTTCAATTAGACAATCACTCGGTAGTCGTTCCATATTTGTTTGAGATATAATAATTGGTGTGTTTGTTTTGAGGAAAAAAAAATATTTTTTGAAACCAAAAATCATTTTTTTTTTGTTTAAAGGATGTTTGTTTCAAATTTTTTAAAAATCAATTTGTTTGAAAAATCATTTTTTGTTTAATATATATAAATATGTACATTGATATTAGTATCTATAAAGCATCATGTAAATTGGTATGGATAGAACATGTAGTTTGACATGTGTATAAAGACTAATTATTGATTTATTTTATTTTTTTGTTTTCTTATAAGTTTGTTGTAGTGCAGACTTATTTATTATTTTATTATATTTGATTATAATTTTATTAGTTTCTCCTTTATATAATTTTATTATATTTCTTGTAACACTAACTTAATTTAGGGTTTGAAATTTTTTTCTCCTCCTTTATTCACTTTTTTTTTCTAAGAGACGGTTTTCTCTGTGTTCCTCTTGTTTTATGTGTGTCGACTTTCATTGTCTTCTTCCATCATACTACCATAATCTTTCTATAAAGTTATATAAAGATGCTATTATATCATCAACTTGATTTTTTATGTGTTATTTGCGCATAAGTGACTGATATTAGAAACAAATAATAATAAAGATCTCAATGTTTTATTTATTCAACGATGTCTAATTATATATCTATTACCATTCTTTATAACCTACATATTTTAAATTGTATATTTATCCTTGTAATTTTGCAAAAATATCTAAAACAAATAAAATAAAGTTGAGTTATTATTATTATTATTATTATTATTATTGTTGTTGTTGTTGTTGTTTTTTTTTTTTTTTTTAAAAAAAAAAAAATTTAAGAATTATTTATTTGTGACTCGTCTTGAAACTAATCTGATTTCGTCTTATTTTATTTTATCTTTATTAAACCTACAACTAATCAAATTAAATAACTGATTAAAATTTAAAAATTAATTCGATCAAATATAAGAAATATAGGAACCGGATAAAGGATATTCTGTTACTTGTACAACTAACTTCCAAGCTCGATTTCTTGCTGCTCAAAAATCTATGATAAAAGTGTCTTTTATAGATCTTCTAGGCCATTGATTTGTTCCATTTAACATTGGCAGGAAAACTTGCAGCTTTAGATTTGTATTTTATTTTATTTGTTTTCATTTTAAAAATATAAATAAATTTTTCAGATTTTGTACAAATTGATTTAAGACATGTAAATAATGATATGGCATCCAACTTTAATGGGACATTTCCCATCAACCCATTAAATTGTCTCATCACCAAATTTGAATGTAAGATTGATTGTGAGCAAAATATCCAAAACTTGAAAAGCAAAGCAATTAAAATTAGGCAAAAATTTATATGGGTGTGGTATATCGGTTGAAATAGATGAACAAAAAATATATTAATATTAAATATTTTTAAAATAATACATTTTTTTTTTAAATTCAACAAATTTCTTTGAGACACTATAATTTGCTATATCAACATTTTAGTTTTGTATAATTTTACTCTACGAGTTTATTTTGTTAATTGTATTTAATTGATATATATTATTACCGTAAAATTATTTTATATTATCAATTAATCATAGTTATTAAATTATTTATCGAAATTAAACTTTTGTTAAATTGGTATCATTTCCTTTTGTGTTTTGTTTGATAAAACCAATAAGTTGTTTTATAGTTTATTAAACTACTTTATGTGTCTTACAATAAAGTCATTTTAGTAAAAAAAAAAATTATTATAATTTTAATTATTTTTTTTATATTATCTTTTAATGATTACTATATACACAACTGTCAAAATATTATTATATTTTATATTAATAATAGTGAAAAATATATCAATAGTTAAAATGAGTAGTTTGATAAAATGATATATCTTTTTTCTTTTAATGATTATATTTATTAATATATGTTCAAAAAATTTAAAAAATATTTATTGTGAGACAAATAAAATATATTATAGATATAGATGACCTTATGTTGGGCCTAGTGGGGTTTGGAGCCTCAACTTTATATTTCATATTTATTTTGTAATACCATATATATTTTGACACAAAAAAATACCATATATATATATACATAGATAATAAATAATTTGATTAATTTGTTAACGTCGAGACATCTAAAATCAAAACTTACACAATAAAATATATAATTTTTTTTTTGTTAATTTATATTACTTTGAAGTTCAATTATTTTATTGAGTGACTTGTCGATAAATGTAAGAGTTAAATTATCGTTATACATAAATGTCAATTGTTTTTTTGTGTAATTTATTTAAGTATAAGATATTTACTTTATGCATTTAATAAAAAAGATGTTGAATAATTAAATATTTGTTAAATGACTAATCAAAAATTAGATGTGATACTGCATAAAATGTGAGTGGTTAAATAATTGTTTTAGTTATTTATATACAAATATTTTCATTGACATTAAAAGTGAGAAAATCATCCAATGTTTCAAAATATGAAAAATTACAACAACAAGAAAAAAACTATTATGATATATAGTTATGTTTTAAAAAACACAAAATTTAATTACTAACACTCCAAATTTTTATATACGTAGACTCCACTACTCAAAATTTATAAGTCCTTTTCTGATTATAGGGTCTCGTTAATATAGGAGTAGTAAAAAAATGATTTTGATTTAATATTTTTTTTTTAAAAAAAATTATGAGAACTTACTCAAAAATAATAAAAACTACTTTAGACTCATTTGTTATGAATTAAAAAGATTATTTTGATATTTAATAACTTAGATATTTATTCTTAGAGATTTAATATAATAAAAATTACATTTTTAAAAAAAGACATCTCTCTAAAATCTACTTAAAATAACTTTTTATTTTATTTATTTTTTAAAATAAAAAAAATATGGCAAAAAAAAGACTTAAATGATTTTTTAGGAGAAATTATTTAAACTAATTTTTTATTTAAATTTTTTTCAAAAACGAAAATTTGTTTAAAAAAAGATAGAACAAAAAAGATGAAATACGTTAAAAATTATTTTTAAATAAAGTTGCAACAAACAAATTATAATATGAATCTTAACACACTATTCATTATGTAGCCTACTACCTTGATGAAACTATAAGCTAAATGATAAGGGGTATTTTTTCTAAAATCATTTTAAGTATTTAATTTAAATATATCTTTTTTTTAAATGCGACTTTTTTTATATTAATGTCTTCAATAATAAATACATAAATTACTAAATGTCAAATATTTTTTAATATATAATAAATAAATTTCTCCTATATGTGAATAAGTTCTCTTAAAATTATTTTTAAAAAATATAAATTAAAAAAGTGTCAAAAGAAATATATAAATATTCCGATTAATTTTATTTCTGATTCTTGATATATATATAACACTAAACCCTACAATACAAACTTATATATATATATATATATATATATATATATATATATTCATGTCGACAATCATTCAATCACTATTATAGTGATGATTATTGATTTTAATTTATTGAATTGAACGTAAAATAGTTTATATTTAAATATATTTAATAAAAGTAAGTTTAATAATAAATTACACTATAAAAATCACAATTAAATTTTAAAATTACAAATATTAATTTCAGCATGTTAAAGATAAAATTAACTATAAGATTAGAGTCAAAATATATCAAAATCAATTTTATGTAGAATCAATTTTGACCATTTTAAAAATAGAACCACACACACATTATACACAATACAAATGAAACCATGATAGAGAAAAGAAAAAGGCCAAACATCTGATTTTAAAATGAAGAAGCACCTCTTTGTGTGTGCAATGCTACTAAAGAAGCATAGTCACCACCCTTATGTAGCAATGTTTCATGTTTTCCTTTCTCTGCTATAACACCATTCTTAACTACTGCAATTAAATCTGCACCCTTAATAGTTGATAACCTATGAGCCACTATTATAGTGGTTCTTTCCACCATAACACGGTCAAGTGCATCTTGAACCACTTTTTCAGACTCAGCATCAAGTGCACTTGTTGCTTCATCTAGAAGTAATATTTTTGGATTCTTCACCATAGCTCTTGCAATTGCCACACGCTGCTTCTGTCCCCCAGATAGTTGAATTCCTCTTTCACCTACTATTGTGTCATACCCCTGCATATATAGTATCATGTTCAAATAGCTATGTATATTTGTTTACTCTACTGTCTAAATAAGTTGTACTGATTCAAAATTTTAAAGATGCACAACATTCAGGAGAGATTGAATAGATAGGACAATGTGCAATTTAGTTACCATCTGCAAACTACTAGTGAAGTGGTGAGCATTTGCAAGTTCTGCTGCAGCTACAGTTTCTGCTTCTGTTGCATCTCCTCCTTTTCCATATGCAATGTTGGCTCTAATGGTGTCATTGAAAAGAACAGGCTCTTGGCTTACCAGTCCCATCTGTTGTCTCAGCCATTTCACTTGCAGCCTTTGAATTTCTATTCCATCAAGTGTAATGTGTCCTGAGTCTGGATCATAAAATCTTTGTAGTAATGAGATTACTGTTGATTTTCCACTTCCACTTTCACCAACCAGTGCAACTGTCTGTTTTTTTATATCAATATCAATCTGTTAGTTGCTATTTTTAATTAGGAAGAACAATTTAGAAAAGTCTACTGGATAAGATGTGAAATTAGGAAACTACCTTGCCGCTATGAATGTTCAAGCAAAGATCTCTGAATATTTGTACATCAGGTCTAGTAGGATACTTAAAACTAACATGGTTAAACTCAATTTCTCCCTTGATTTCTTCCAGTGTAATTCCAGATTCATCACTAGGGTCTATTTTTGACTTCTGATCAAGAATAGCAAATATGGAAGCAGCAGCACTTTTTGCATTAGTTGAATCAGGGAGCAAGGTCCCAGATTGAGAGACTCCCACAGATGCCATGCTGAGAGCAAAAAACACCTGCAAATTAGGAGACAAAAATATCAATGTTAGAAACATGTGACTATATGTTTCGCTCCTGACAAGTTCTTTCAAGGGAGATAAGCTAATTTATATGTATTGTTATTTCCATTGTGTATACTCACCCCCCCTTTTCCAATAAAATAGTGAAAGTGATCAATGCTAATCAATAACTCAGCAAATAATTGTGAAGGTGACAAAATGTATGTAATGGTGAACAAGTTAGGAGAGTAACATACAACGAAAACATCTGAGAATGTTGATTTTCCATCCTCTACAAGTCGAGCTCCAGCATAAAAACAGCAGGCATAAACTGCATACAGCATGAAGAATGATAACCCAAAACCAAATCCACTTATTATCCCTCGCCTTATGCCTTTCTTAATTGGTCCCTCACATTTTTCCTTATATATTTCCATCACCTTCTCTTCAGCACAGAAAGAAGCAATTGTTCTTATACTCCCTACAGAATCATTTGCCACTTGACTTGCTTCCTCATACAATTTCTATTAGAAAAAAAGAGTATCAGTATATTCACATAACATGTAGCCAAGTCAAAAAATGCACTCAGAGCACATGCTTGTAACACTGTTGATACTTGATTCATGCTCATAAAGTATGATAAAAATGTATATAGGTATTGATCGGATTACTTCTATAATTTAGATATGAGATATGTGATACCACTTCTCCTAAAGTTAAAAAAACAGATATTTTCATCTTCATTCACAATATAAGTTGGTTGATTGACAGAAGTCGCTAGCAAACCTTTGCATCTGCGCTGAATCCTTTCAAGAACTTTACTTGCACGTATCCATTTAGTCCTAATAAAGGTGCCAAAGCAAGAACTATAAAAGCGAGCTGCCAGCTTGCTTGAAAAGCAATTACCAATCCAGCTATTGCTGTAGCAATATTTTGAACCAGCAAACCAAGTGCATCTCCAACAAGAGCTCTAACTGAAGCTGCATCAGTGGAAAGCCTTGCTCCAAGTGCTCCACTTGAATGCTCAGCCTCATCAAACCAACTTACTTCCATGTTAACTACTTTCTCAAAACACATTTTTCGGATCCTTTGGATCAACTTACCTCCAGCAACGCCAAAAAAGTAGAATCTACATGGAATGATGAGTAATGTAGCCACACCAACCGCAGCAAACACTATCGCCCAAAATTTTGAGTCTTTACGAAGTTCGTCAGCTGGCTTGTAGAAAATATTTATCATTTTAGAAAGCAAGAGCCCAAAAGTAGGCATTATTACTCCATGTAACACTGCAGCTATAGTCCCCATCAATAAGACTGGAATCTCAGGCCTGTTAAAATATGCCAGGCGATAAAGTGACACTTCTGGTGGTGAAGAAACAGTTGAAGGAGAAGCTTGAGGTCCACCATCTGCAGTTTCTGAGAAGCCATCTTTTGTGGGTTCAACATATGATGCTGAGAAAGAGTGACGGCCACTGTTTCCAGATGACCCTTGGCTTATAGATCTTAAGGAAAAAGATCTTTGACTCAATTGTCTTCCAGAATGCACTCTGCTGTTTGACTTGTTTGTGTCATTTTCATCATTCTGTTCTGACCCCTTCATCTCTTGCAGTCTAATAAGCTGGCTATAGGCTCCATTAGGATCCTTGGTGAGCTCATCGTGTGAACCTAACGAATTCACAAATATATAAAAAAGATATAAAGTATATAAACATTTGGAATTCATGCTTTCTATGGATTGAGTCATGGAGAAATTAGTTTTTTGTTACAAAATAATGTGCCTACCTCTTTCAACTATTTTTCCTTGATGAATGACAGCAATGGTATCAACATTTCTTATAGTACTTAAGCGGTGAGCTACGACGATAGTTGTCCGATTTATCATTATTCTGTCCAATGCCTCTTGTACTGTTCTCTCAGATTCTGCATCAAGGGCACTTGTAGCTTCATCCAGAAGTAGGATTCTTGGGTCTTTTAAAATTGCTCTTGCTATTGCAACTCTTTGCTTTTGACCCCCAGAGAGCTGAGTTCCATGCTCACCAACCATTGTGTCTAGACCCTGAGACCATAATTCATAATTATACAAAAATATTGAGGAAGAAGAGTAGTTCAATGAATTTCTTCTTTTGTATTGTACACTATCATAATAGAGATAAGTTAACCCAGCCAAACGTAAAGCAGGAATTCACCAGACAGTTTCTACTTTTAAATGAAGATTTGAGAGTTCACCTGAGGAAGTTTATCTATAAATTTGGCAGCATTAGCAAGCTCTGCCGCAGCTCTGATTTCTTCATTAGTTGCACCATCCTTGCCATAGGCAATATTCTCTTTAATGCTACAAGTAAAGAGAACTGGTTCCTGGCTGACTAGGCCTATTTTCTGTCTGATCCATTTCAGCTGAAATTCTCTGAGGTTGATACCGTCAATGAGAACTTCACCAGCCGTTGGATCATAGAATCTCTCTATCAGACTAACAACTGTGGATTTTCCACTCCCACTTTGCCCTACCAAAGCTACAGTAGTGCCGCTTGGTAATGAAAGAGAAAATCCATTGAATATCAGTTCATCTGGTCTTGTAGGATAACTAAAACAAACCTCCCTAAGCTCTATGTCGCCGCGAATGTCATCAAGCTTTCGCCCATTAGTGTCATAAGCATCAATTTCTGGCTTCCTTTTAATCGTTTCAAACATCTTAAAGGCTGCAGCTTGTCCTGCAGCAAAAGCACTTAGGCTTGGAGATGTCTGTCCAAGACACCTGGGATTGGAAACAGAAATATAGTTAGAAGAAAAAAAAACATGTTCATATCTTACAAGTTCTGGGATAGGGGGAAGAAATAAATATTAGAAATTGTAGGCTCATATTAAGGAAGAAAAAGCAACTCAAATCTTACATTGAACCAGTCAATACAGAAAAAACTACTGCCACAACATCCCCTCCTGTATATCCTTTCTCTATTATTAATTTCCCACCAAACCATACAGCCAAACCATAACTGGCGATAAAAACAAAAAAGAGTGTAGCAAATCCCACACCAGATGCTAGTGCCTCTTGTACTGCAGTCTTGTAGACCTTGATTAAGGACTGATTATATTTAGCTATAGCTTGTTTCTCCCCAGTGAATGATGCAACCTGCATTGAAAAAATGAGAGTCATGTTTTTTATATATTCTGCCGTAACAAGATGAGAAAAAAAATGTCAATATTATTTTTCAGGCAGGGTGCTTACAGTTCGGATGGAACCTATTGTCTGCTCTACTACACTTGCTGATTTAGAATAAGCTGCTTGTCCAGTTGATGATGCTTTTGCAATAAACGAACTTAACACAGCACCAGACAAGACAAGAAGTGGTATACTAGATAGCATGACAATAGTTAGAAGCCACCCTTTAGTGAATGCTACGACAAAACCTCCTATGAAAGTTGACACAAATTGTATGAACTGTCCCACCTGAAATGAAAGTAAGGGAACAATAAATAACTTAAACTCTTATTTTTAGGTAGTTGAGGAAAACGTAGTATGATGGTTCTTCTGATACCTTCTCCCCCATGGCATCTTTAATAAGAACAGTATCACCTGACATCCTTCCAACAACCTCTCCGGTATTAGTTTCCTTATCAAAGAAACTCACATCTTGCCTCAAAATTGTTTGAAGGTATAAGCCTCTAATTCTTGCAGCCTGTCTCTCCCCAGTGATCATCCAGCAAGTTAATTCTGGTACATAGCAAAAAGGTATTTATTTTGGCTCATAATAAACCAGACTAATGAGTTAGATTGCAAGAACTAACTGAGAAACTGATGTACTTACGCAAAAATGACGCAACAAAGGTACCTGCAGCCAAGTATACAAATTTCAGAGACACCTGATCACAGTTAGTCGTTATTAGTTAGTTTCTAAATGTTTGTTTCCAAGTTGTAGTAAGCCTTGAAGGGTATACTAGAAGAAACAACCTTCGCCATTAGTGAGAAAATTACCTTGGAAACTTCATCAACAAGTTTTGAGGTTGTGGATTCTCCAAATGCATTGATCATACTTCCAAATATTAAAATCATCAAGGGAATGGAAATTCCATTCCCAATAGCACCCACAGTCCCCATAGACATCAATAAACGATCCAAAGGATCAGCAAATGAGAAAAGCTTGTGTAAGGGTACTTTCTTGGTTGTTTCATCTTTGGCCTTGCTATTCTCTGAATCTTGCTTGCTGTCATGATCTACAACTGGTTGAAGACTCGCAATATCTCTTTCCAAACTGATATCCGTTGTCATTTTCTTTGACTTTTGCTTACAAACTCCTCTGCCACATACAGTAAATTCAAAACAGTTGCAGGAAAGGCATTCCAAATTCAATTTAGTTAGTAACAAACAACAAGTAAAACAAAAACTGTATGAAACAGTATATTTCAAATTATGCTGTATTGGTCAAATTATTTTAATAGATTATTTGGAGGTTGCGTCTATAGTTTCTTGACCTGCAAGTTAACTATATTATCATCCAAATTAATAATAAATTTATGCTGTGTTTGATACTTTGATTATTGAATATAAAAAAGTTAATAAATATATTATGTAACTATAATGAAGACATTAATTATTTTATTGCAACACTAACTGCACTTGTATGGTTATTTGAGAGCTTCTAAATAGCCATTTTCCATTAGTGATAAATCTGTGGGGTATTTTGTCGTGATATATGTAACATTGATATTTTTCAAATTCAAAATATCTCGTTTTTTATTGACCTTTTTTTAAATTCAAAATATCTTTTTTTTATCTATTTGTTATAAATTTATATAAAAAAAATAAGTATCTGAGTAAATATTAATAGAACATGTTCATTTTATTTGCATTATTACTTATCTTTTTATCGTACTTTAAATTATTAAGCTCAACATTTTTTTTAATAATGGGAATATTAAAAATAATTATATATTATTGTCTATTTTTTCTCTAGCTCTCTAGTTCAATAAATTGATTTTTATTGTGTTTGGAATTTTCACTATTTGATTGAAAAAGTAATGAGATCATCATCCAGCATCCTTATCAACTAATATACATATAAACCACTGCAACACGACATCTACTATTAAATAAAATAACAACAGTCAACATAGATAAAATAATAATTTAAGAAAATGTAGATTCATTTACTTTAGGTGAGACTATATAAGATATTAGAATTATTTTTTTTAAATTCTAAAAATTATCCGAGCATTGTTTTTGAGTGTTTTTTCAAAACGCACTCTTTCTAATTAGCATCCATCTCTCTATTATAATTAAAAACAAAAATTCATAGTTGAATTTTATTCCAGCACCAGTGTATGTAGAAATTTAAAATATTTATAGAAAAAAAAATACTTACCTCTCTCAAGAAAAAAATATTCTTCTAAATAAAAGAAGAGAAAAATATATCTTAAAAACATTAAACGACTTTTTAAAAATAAAAGTATTTAAAACAAAAAATTGAAAAAAAAAATTGGTTAGATGTAAAAAAAATGTGTATTATAATTTATAATTGACTAAAACGTTTTTTTTATAGATGCGAGAAAAAAAAAACACTAATCTAAAGTGAAAAGTATTAAAATATACATTTCTACATCTACTATTTTTTTTAACCGAAAAATATAGGTTGGACTCAAATAAAAAATATGGAAAAACTTTGACGCTTTGTTTGTATGAACAATAAGGTTTGTATAATGAAATTAATCCAATAGTTGTTGATACTAAAATTTTAAATTTTTATAAAATAAAGTCACATTACATCTTTTAGATTTTTATTGATATCAATCATCTTCTATCGCTGTTTATAATACAGTTTGATGGTAACTCGTTGAACACCTAACTTTTACAACTAATTTAACACCTCTAGCAAGCCCATTGTTTCAATCTCCTTTTGGGAAACTATTACAATCCTCCAAATAGATTATGCAGCAATAAACCTTCCCATATAAGTCGGAATAAATATTAACTCATACTTCACCCGAAATTAAATATAAATAAAAATAATAACTAAAAAGGTGATTTAATCTATAATTTGCTAGTGTTCTTTATAGTTAGGTTTTCAAAATAGTTTGAGACTTCCTTTTAAAGTTTTAAGCATACCTCAAATACAAAATCACCAAAAAAATTCAAACCTTTTTGTGCTCTATTAAAGATTTTTACTGTGATATTAGATCTTGTAAAGTTGTAGTACACAATAGGTTAAAATTTGAACATTACTTCAGATATCGAAGTTGATTAGAAACTTGAATCTTCTTGAACTATGTTCGAATTTAATTATTCTATAGTGATCCATATAGTTATTTTAAATTTTACTAGAACGTAAATCTTTTAACTTCTTCATGATATTATATCTTCGCTCCAACTATTAAATTGATATATTTTAATAATATATATCTTTCGCGAATGAAATAAATATAATAATCTTTTAATTAATGTTTATTACTCAAACCCTTTATTAGAACTATTTTATATTTATTTATTTATTCGCTTTAAGCTTTTTAAGTGAAGTAAATTTAATTTCATTTACTCACCTAACAAGAAAGTTTCTACATGGAGTTTGTGATCAAGTGCCCTAAAATCTGTTCATAGTGAAATTTTGTCGAATGCTTATCTAAGAAAAACTAAGATGGTTGATTGTATAAATGAATTGAATCTAACAAAAAGTAAAAATGCTAGATATATAACAAACATTATTGTATTTTCAAATTGGATTTAAAATAAATAAATAATGAAATATATTTGTTTTGGTTTACTTTGACTAAACATACAAGAAGCCTTTTGGGCCTTTAATCAAACACATCAAATCCAAACCCAAGAAATAAAAAAAAATTAAAAAAACAAGAATTTGTTTTATTCTGTTCTTTCTATCCACAAATTATCGTTCACTCTCACTTTCATTTTCACTTTCACTTTCATTATTCCCCCAACATAGATTCTGCTTTCGTCACCAACCTCCGTTATGTATGCGGCGGCGGATGTTCTCGCCAAATTCGCCGTTCACGGCGTCGATGCTTCGTTTCCAGTGTCCCCCGCCACCACCAACTGCTTCAAAAACGCAACTTTCACAATACCCACTTCCCATAACGCGACGAATGTGAGATTGTCCAAAGCTTTGATGCTTTGTCGCTGCTCAGTTGACTCAAAGTCCATCGCCGGAGATGTTTTCTCGGTGACACCGCCGAATAAGTGTGACGTGGATTACCTTGGCGAAAGCACCAAGGGTGATTTGAATGTTAAGTTGGAACAACTTGAAGCTTTTGGTAAATTTTGCAACTTTTCTTAATTCCCATTACTTTTTCTTTTACCCTTTCATTTTTATTTTCACTACTTTGCTTCAGTTTCAATGTTAGCTTTCCTTTGGATCGTAGACCCATATTTTTGTTTTGCTTATTGGAATAGGACATTGAACTGTATTGATATTCCTTAATTACTGTATGTGAAAACAAAAACAGCTTGTACTTGTGCAACCAACTATCTGTTATTAAGGGCTTGATACCTATGAATCACATGCATGGATATCAAGACATGATACCGACACTGACATATAGACATCAATAATAATATGAGTAAAATAAAAGTGATGAAATGTTGGTACTACCTAGCTCGATAATATGTACTTCCTCTACAGCAAAGTATAAGCAAAAGTAACTACTTTCATATATTTATTAAGATAATTGGTTATTCACATTTAATATTGTTAATCTCATTTAAAAGTTCATTCTTCATTATCTAAATTGCCCTAATCTCATTTAGTTGCATACAAAATTGAACATTTCTTTTGAAAAACTGATATTAAATGAATGACAATTTTGGTATACTATCATTAAAAAGATGAAAAAAGTCTACTCTTGCTTATATTTTGTTACAATTTAAGTGTGCCAAAATTTTCTTATATTTTGTTACTGAAGGAGTATTCTGTATTTTGTTTTTTCATTTTCTATTTTGACTAGTAATAACAAAACTGTCACATGTTTTTTATTTATTTCATGATTTCAAATATTTGCATAGAAAATTGGGAATACCATGTGATGTTTTAATTTTTAATTTTATTAATAGTTACAAAAATGTTACCTTACTTATTTTGTAACTATCAGTAAAAGTCGAAGTTGTTTTCTCGAGCCAAACAGACTATGATCTTCTCACTATAACATCAGGTGTTACTAGAATGAACATGTTTTTCACAAATGTATGCCAACAAGGTAAATATTGGTCTCTTCTCTTGTAGGAATTGGTGATGCTGCATTTGAAGGTCCAATCGAGGAAGTGGCTAGAACAGAGGCTAGAGAGGCAGAAGATTTGCTAAAAGACTTGGGCATTCCGGTGCAGTATTTTTGCTTACATGCATCTTTTCTAGTTTGCTGATGTTTTTGGCTTGAAATATTCTGTGGTCTACATTCTTGTGTTCTATGATATAAGTTGATAAATGAAAGTGTTATCTATATATCTCGTGGAAACTCTATGATGCAATCCGGACTTGGGTGCATATCTGCCTTTTTTTATCAACATAGGTTTTATCAAAACACTTTCTCAACATAGGTTTTGATGGATATTGGAGGTTACATATACCATAATGAAGATTAACAAGTAAGTTTCAGAGTGATAAGTTATTGAGGAATTTACACCATCATAGGTTTAATAAACATACTTCAACAACTGATCTAGTTATACTATACATATACAGTGAACAATAACATAGACAGAGGGTGGGAGTGGGTGTGTGTGTTTGCATAGGTTTCATAAACGTTTTTGAAAGCTTGATGTAATCTACTTATTTATGATTTGTTATTTCTTTATCATCGAATCCCTGATCAGATAGATTTTTTTTTTTTTTCTTCATGCAAAAGTTAGTTTTTCATGTAAACATGTTATACTTATGTCAATATCAACCTTACTCACAAAAGCCTTTCAAATTAATCTAATTATTGTTTTCACTTATGCTGATTTTTCCGCCTTTAATTTGTGCGCTTTCAGTCTTTTCTGTTAGGATTTTGACTGAGGTGTTGTTTCATATACAGTGATAGAGCAAGTAAAACTCACTGTCTTGTGTCTTCATGTAGAGCCCCTCTTCATCCAGACATTCGCCTCGTGGAATATTCTGCACACGTACGTTGAATCTGCGGTCAATTAGTGCCATTGGATATGACATGGATTATACCCTTGTCCATTATAATGTGATGGTACACCACTTTCCAATGTATCATATAGTTTGTGTGAATTATTATGAATTTAATTACTATGTGTGCAGATGTAACTTCTTTGTTCAAATTTCAAGTGTATCATTATATATTCCGACTTTAACCTAGCTAACACAAAAGTGGTTAATGAACAGTATTCTATACAGATTAATTTTCTGATATTTTTTGTTATTGCATTTTACTGCAGTATTAAAAATACCAAGTATTTCTCCCTTATTGTGTCAAAAAAAAGTATTTCTCACTTACTGCATGCTTGAAGGATTTTATTCTTGTATTTTGAAATTATTGCCATGGTACTTCAAATCATTAAAAGTATAAAGTATGAAAGAGGTTATCTATTGTTTTGTGTTACCTGGAACTGTAGGCTTGGGAAGGGCGAGCTTATGACTACTGTATGGAAAACCTTAGGAATATGGGTTTCCCTGTTGATGGACTTGCATTTGATCCTGACCTGGTAAT
Organism: Cicer arietinum; assembly: GCF_000331145.2. Lineage (NCBI taxonomy): Eukaryota > Viridiplantae > Streptophyta > Magnoliopsida > Fabales > Fabaceae > Cicer > Cicer arietinum. The sequence goes on from NC_021166.2 coordinate 3,908,198, forward strand.
ATGTTTTCTCTGGCAAGCTGGAGGCATTTGGAAATCTAATCCATATTATCTCTTGTTTGTTGTAGTGATCTTTGCATTTTATTGTAAATTGTTCAGGTAATTAGAGGCCTTGTCATAGACAAAGAGAGAGGCAACTTGGTTAAAGCTGATCGATTTGGTTATGTAAAAAGAGCCATGCATGGCACCAAAATGTTATCTACTCGAGCTGTTAGGTAAGTGTCAGGCCTTGTAATTTTGATTTCTGATACTGGAAATCCATGCAGAGTCGTTTACTTGTTATATCATCACAGTCTGCACTAACCAACTTATCAAGACATGCATTACTCTAGGATACCAAGCAGAGTGCACTCAAGATAAATAAACATATTATTTTGAAAATCGGTGGTTAATTCAAGTAGCCGAAACAACAGAGTCAAGGTTTCACCTTTGGTTTATGTTTAGCATTGAGTCCATCTTCCGAAACAACCATAGATTTGCGCATTATACATTTGCACACACTGTTCATTGATTGAATGCCTTGCAGAAAAATATTCACATTGATATTGTATACACTATCACTCATGCGTCTGTGCTCACAACCAATAATAGCTTAGTAGATGTCATTTATCGAAAACTGGTGTAATAGTTTCTGTAGTGCTACTTAATTTTGTATGCAATGGAAGTGAGATTTATGGGCGAGAACTGGTGGACCTGCGAAAGGAGAGTCAATGGGAGTTTCTCAATACGCTGTTCTCCGTGTCTGAAGCAGTGGCCTACATGCAGGTATGTTGCAACTTGCAATTACTAGTGAAACCACTAAACATTCAGCAACATAGATATATTCTGCTAGAGTGTTCATTTTGCAGTAGTATTCACATCTTAGTTTATGTGGCTTCTTTTAATCTCTCCAAAGTGTAGTCGGTTGTGTTGGTTTTTAAATTTGAGCTTTGCTAGCTATGCATTACGAACCATGTCGTGACAGGAGGAACGTCGTGTAAGAGTCAATTCCCCTTGTTAACTCTTACTCAGCCAACTATGTGTTCCAAATTCCTAGTAGTTATTGGAATCCACAAGGGAGTTCCGAAATATCAAGATATGAAGCATTTATGAGGATGCTACCTTTTATTTAATTTAATCATGTATGATTATAATGATCCTTTATTGATGATATATAATTTATTTCAGATGGTTGACAGATTAGATGACGGGACCATACCGGCTGATCTTGGCCCTCTTGATTATAAAGGTCTTTATAAGGTAACAAGGTGCAAAAGTTTTTGCAAACATTATATATGATTCGGGATTTTTTCTTTACCATTGGCACAACTTTCAGGCTGTTGGAAAAGCTCTTTTCTGGGCACATGTTGAAGGTCGTCTTAAGGTCAACACATTCTTCTTCTTCTTCTTCTTCTTCTTCTTCTTCTTCTTGTCTTGGCCCATACAAAATTTTGATGTTCTTTATTCACACACCAAATGACTTGTGAAACTGATGCAGAGCGAGATCATGTCTAAGCCCGAACAGTTCGTGGAGCCTGATCCAGAACTACCTTTGGCACTTTTGGATCAGAAGGAGGTATTACCTCTAATATTTTAATTTTTGTGCGGCATGCGATGCCCTTATACTCCTTACTCTGATATTTTCGTGAAACAGGCAGGCAAAAAACTTGTGCTTATTACCAACTCAGACTTTCATTACACAGACAAAATGATGCGGCATTCTTTTAATAGATTCCTTCCAAATGATATGGGTTGGCGAGATCTTTTCGACATTGTAAGTTTGTATTAGTTACCTCTTCAATAAAACTGAACTCTCATGACCCTGGAATTATTGCAAATGCTCTATATCCTCTTAATTACCTTTTCCATTAACAACCTTGTCTTTTTGTGAAATAAGCTTTTAGTAAATGGGTGTGGCTCTTTTTCATGGATAGGTCATTGTGTCAGCCAGAAAACCAGAATTCTTCCAGACGTCATCCCCCATGTATGAAGTGGTGACAGGCGAGGGTCTAATGCGTCCATGCTTCAAGGCTCAAACTGGTAATTAGTACTTTCTTTTTTCATTATTTTATTAGTCATTTGTTTTTTCACCAGGTATGAGAGGATTCTTTTTTACAAAAAAAATATCACACCTTTCTAAAAAGTAGTAATTTATATTCATATGTGAATGAAATGTCACAGACCAAAAATATCCTTCAAAATGCAAATTTCAAAACCATTATCAATTTTGAGTTTCAAGAGTAGAAATCTTAATATTAGCTTGCATATATTTTCTTATTTCCAGTTCTGCCAAAACAAGTTAATAAATATTCATGACTTAAGAGAAAATTCAGGAATGATGCAAATAAATATCCAGAGCGTGCCACAATGATTATAAAAATATCCAGAGCATGTCACGATGATTATTATCCACTCACAACTACGTGAAGGATCAATTAACTTGCTTCCAATCACACTGAGACACTAAAAATTGGATGCGAGGCCATACAAATTGAGACGGATGGTGCTTTCTATCCCTTTAACAAAGCTAAAAGGGTTATATATTTCTATTTTGGCACCCCCTGTCTCAAATACATTTGTCACTGAAATCTTTTAGGTTTGCTGCTACACCTCTTCCTTTGTAAAAACAAAAGGAGGACAAGTTGCAGACTGTAGACAGGTTTGGTATGAATCTGAGAACCACCAACACAAAGAAGAAAAACGTTGATGATATTTTATGACGCGTCCATATTTATCAAGGACTTAGTTCTGCATCTTTTTGGGTTGATCAGATTGCCAAATAATAATTGAATCGGTCCTGTCACATGTAGCAGAAAAACAAAATAGCTTATTTCTCTTAATACAACTCAGACCATGCTAATTTTAACTGCTCATTTTACTAATTATCATTGTGCTTTGCGATCTTCTGCAGGTGGTTTGTACTCAGGAGGCAGTGCACAAATGGTTGAAAATTCTCTAGGCATCCATGGCGATGAGATATTGTATGTTGGTGACCATATTTACACTGATGTTAGTCAATCCAAAGTCCATTTGCGATGGCGAACAGCATTAATTTGTAGAGAACTGGAAGACGAGGTTAGTACAATCAGTTCAAATTGGACTCATTTGTTGGTAAAGAAATTTCTGAAACTATTATTTTTCAAAAATAATAAACCTTTTTTGAGGAAAAAATGATATGATTGCTTGTTGACTGGAAGCTAAGTTCAAATGGCTTTTAGCAATTTTTTATGTTGAACTGTGTGCTGTTTGGCGAAAATATGGTGCCTTCGCTGGATCCAACTCTGAATTGTCCTTTTACTTTTGTAAATGTTAAAACTGCAGTACAATGCCTTGATTCGTTGCCGGAGTGATAGAGAATCATTGATCGAACTTATTAATCAAAAGGAAGTTGTGGGAGATCTCTTTAACCAACTTCGACTGGCTCTGCAAAGGCGAACCAAAGACCGTCCTGCTCAAGTAAGTTTTGGTCCTATAATCCTATGTGCATGCTACTTTTTATGCTTTATTATCAGGTGCTTAAGAATTTCCTTTTTAATTCTTTTGTTGAATCCATATTGATTAGAGATAAGGCTAAATTGCCATATAAGACTCCTGAGCTAGATTTTGGGGTTGAGTTATGCCTAAAGTTCAAGTTCTAAGATTGTATCAAAGCCAATACTAGATATATTATTGGGCCACTCGCATTTGTCCATGCTCCAATGTTCAGTCTTGAGTGTGAGAGGATGTGTTGAGATCCCACATCGGCTATAGATATGGCGATATTAGTCTTTATAAGGCTTGGGAATCTTTATCTCTTGAGTTAGCTTTTGATGGTTAAGTTAGGCCTAAAATTCAAATTTCCAAGAAATTTCCAAGAAATTCAAATTTTGCTCTGCTGCTCTTATTTTGCTGCCTCATTTAGTTCCTTTTGACCTCCTAATCTAAATATGATTATCCAACACAATCATTAATCTTGTCAACATTTCACTAGTCATTAATTACAAATTTATCTTGGTGTGTTATTAACTTGTGTCATCATTAGCCTAGTTTGTAACTTGTTAAGTTTTTTAAAGCAGCCTTCCATTTCCCAAACTTTTCCAACTAAGCTTCTCGTGCTCACAATACTCGGTTAATATATATATATATATATATCTTATCCCTAGGTTAACCTTATTTGATCTCTTGGTTCTCAATTTGGAGGTCTCAAGCATACATTGTTCTTATAATTTTTTAAACACATCCAGATAAGACTATTTGTTGCCTTATTACATCAAAACTTATAATAAGATTTTCAATGTACTTAAAGACCCTTGCAGCAACTAACATGGACGATGAAGACCTTACGGAAAGCATGCAAAAGCTACTTATTGTTATGCAACGACTAGATGAGAAAATCGCTCCAATGCTGGAGTCAGATGGGGAGCTCTTCAATTCAAGGTATGTTCAAAGAATAGAGTTTTCTGATTTAAAAACTCTCTAACTGTACTCAGCCTGTGCTCGATATATTGATTTCTACCACACGGCTAGATGCTGCTTATCTTGCTTTTCAATCATTTTACAAAGAGCGTTTTGTGATTAACTTGTTTTAATCATCTGCATTAGGTGGGGTTTTCTATCTCGTGCTGGATTGTGGGATAAAAGCCACTTGATGAGACAAATTGAGAAGTAGGTGCTACCTTATTGATGTCTATGATCTTATTTTATTATCATTTCGCTCTTTTGATATTGAACAGTTTAAATTTATTATCGCAGATATGCTGATATTTATACATCTAGGGTGTCAAACTTTTTATATTATACACCCTTCATGTATTTTCGCTCTCAGGAACAGGTATTCAAACAACCTTTTTCTTACCTTGTCATTTAAAGCCATAAAGCATTAGGTCATTATTTGATATTTGAACTGACTTCGATATGTTTCTTTGTGCTCTGCAGAACCTCGCGCATGACTCTTACGCACATTATTGTTCACAGATCAATAATGAACCTTCTTCCTAGGAAAAAATGGAATAAAAAGGAGGATAAGCATCAGAAATAAAGAATTTGTTGTTGACATTATAATTTATAACCAGAAGTATCATTTTAGCGGTATTTAATAACGCTGTGATGATGATACCTTGTATTATTTAAGCTGATATCAAGTCTTCAAAGGACGGAGGTAGCATTTTTCCCTTGACCAAGTGGTGTTACCTTTGGCCTGGTTAGAGGAGAGAAGAGATCTAAGCAAAAAAGGAAACAAATATTACGAGGGATTTTATTTCCAAAATGACTCTGATATTGGAATCTAGTGAATTCTATTTTTTGCAATTAGCATGATGTGATCACATCACAATTTGGCAAAACATTATGGAAAACCGCTATGCAAATTTGTATCATGTATTTTTGAGAGCATGGGCGGCAAATCCTAGGATTGGCAGTAATTCCAAAACTTTTAATGTATGAGTTGCTCATTATGTTGTAGAAAATCTTATGTAATTGGAACGAAGATCATTAGCATGAATGATCCTGAGCTTTCATGGAGATGTGAAATTCAAGATAATGTCATTGCTACATTCAATTCCAAAAAAGCAACATTCAAAGAAAGATAAAAAAAAACCTTAATAACTAAACAGATTTCAAACGTTAAAAAGTTACATTGAAAATATAGTGAGATGTTTGAAAGAAGAAAAAAATGCTAAATTAAACTGCTCAATATTAATCTGATCTGAAGACACAAACAAATGGTTATGAAAACAGTTTCCCACAAAAATGATTTTTAAACTGGTTTTGAGAGAATAGATTACAAGACTACAAATAATGGAGGTTTTTTAGGGATTTGGATTATATACAGTGCGACTACACTGATCAAGATCAGACTACCTTGATTTTAAGACAAATTTTAATTTTTTTTTAAACAAAAATTCTGAATTTGAAATTTAGACCATCCGACTTTTGATATTGATCCGTTTCTTTAGTAGCAAAGACAAAATAGATAGTGTCCACAATTTTACATTTTTAATTTTATATTTTTTTTTCAAAGGTTACAAATAAAACTAACTTTAAGTCGATTTTAAACCCATTTTTTTCAGAACAAAGTTATAAACCAGTTCTGTTTTTGTCAAACTGTTAACTAAAAAGTGTAATTTGGGTTATAAACCCATTTTAATAGTTATTATTTGTATAGTAATAAATTCACACCATGAGCAACCCTAGTTAAGGAGACTTAAGATTTAACTGAGGCTGTTTACTTTGCACAGCCTGATTAGAGGTCTTGAAATTCCTAAGGATAAAAGCCATACTGGCACTAAACAAGACTAAGCCTCAGAAGCTTTCCATTGTACTTGCTAAAACCTTTTTTTAGTTGTCAATTTAGTCAAAGTGGCTCTTCACAAATGAATTTTCACTGTTGATGCTTGTAAAATGTAGTCATCATTGAACTAAATTTTTGGATTAACAAATATTACTTATCAAATTAAATAACCTCAACCCAATTACATCTCTGAAATACCCCTAAAAGCTAAATTCCTACTTTAGGATCCACTGCTCCAGCAGTTTAATTATGATCAATAGAATATAGTCTTGCATTTTCTAATGGTATGATGCATACCAAAACTTTTTGCAGGACAACCTGGTGGAGGTAATAGGTGACTTTCATTATAGTTGATAGAAACAAGACAAAGACCATGAGGTGGGAGATAAAAGCTGTATTTTGCAAGCTCCTTGCGATCTCGACTTGACAAAATATGAGGAACAATGTCGGGAGGGATCGCTTCCTTCCCGATTTGAAGCAATAAAGCCACCTAGAAATGCAAACAGATACATGTCATTGCTATGGTTGAGGTTGAAAACCATATCAGAGTATAAGAAAGTATCTTATAATATGTTATAATGTTAGAGTATCTTAGTTTATCTCATAAGATCAATTTCTAATCTTAAGTATCATAGATTATCTTCTAAGATTAGTTTCCTTATTACTTCGTTATTATCATAGTTTATTTCTTGGTTTTCTTATTTATTTAGGATTATCATATCATATTCAAAGCATTTCTTATTTCTATTCTCCTTATTTTATCTAAATATCATAATTTCAACAAATCACACAAGTGATTTTTCAACTGTAAAACATCTTTTGGAAGATTTAGATACAAGGGAAGGGAAAATATATATACCATGTTTCGGACTTGTCTATATAAGAAACCCGAACCTTCAACTTCTAGCTGCAAAAGAGCTCCCTACACATTGATATTGAAGTGATCAGCATTAGGGTTTTGCTAGTTCCCAAGAAACAAACCAAGAAGATACAAACATGATAAATTTAGTGCAAAATACTATTTATGATAACAGTAGTAGGGAAAAACTTTGAATTAGAACTAGTCTAGTTACCATTTCTTTCACATCGAATCGGAAAATATGCTTCACTGGATCTGGCACCCGATCGTTGTGAGATGCATTTTCAAAAGCAGAGAAATCATGCTTCCCAATAAAATATTTTGCAGCTTCTCTCATAGCATCGCTATTGAGTTTATACATATTATGGTAAGCAAAATGGCGCTGGAAAGGGTCCATGATGGTATCACTGTAAATCTTGTAATGATAAATCTTACTTTTTGCAGAAAAACGAGCATGGAATTCAGATGATGCAGGGCTGATCTCTCTAACTCGGATATCTTTAGGAAGAAGACCGTTCAAAGCTGCGTGAATTCTATCCAAGTTGTTGTAATTAAACGGTGTAATAAAATGTGCAACCTGCAGTCCCAACAAATTATAAAATTCCAATCCAACAGTTGTGAATTGAAAGATGAAATTGCAGAAAAGAAACAAGATTTGACCTGACCCCAGGCATGGACTCCTGCATCAGTCCTGCTTGCACCAACCAATTGGAGATCCTTCCTTTGAAGCTTTGTTGCTTTAATTAAAGCTTTTTCTACAGCGCATTGTACAGTAGGGGGAGACTCTTGATATTGCCAGCCTGAAAATATATTCATAAATCAAAATAATGGAGAAAAATAAAGGATTCAACAATTTAACTATGTTTCTATATGGCTCAAGAGTCAATGCAGGGAAATTTGGTATCCTTTTTAGTTTTTACAGTACACTTTTACATCAAGCTCAGAACTTCATTAAATAGTTTGAGACTTTGAGCTTTATCCAACTTGGATTTCGATGGACAAAGAGTTTAGACCAATTAATAATTAATGAAGAGAGGGTGAAAATGAGAAGAGAAACATGCCTGCATATCGAGTTCCATCGTAAGCCAAAAGCAAGCGCCACTTATATCCATTTTGATTAAAATTGGGTTTCACTTCGACATCATCACCAGAATTCAACTAAAAATTCACCACAAAAAGAAGAGAAACAAATTTATGATGATTTGAAAGAGAGAAGAAAGAAGAGATGGTAATTGAATTCATACATACAGAAAGAAGGGAAGTTGAAGATGGAGATGGAAACGGAGAAACCAGTGCTGATGTTACTGCATAATAACAACTCATCTCAATAAACCCTATTCTTCTTTATCCATATTCCTTCATTATTTTTATGTGACTTACTTAATAAAATCTAGTATTATTTATTTAATCAATATATTATTTTACTCCTTATAAGAGATGAGTAGTGTAGATACTATTAGCATCGTAAAAGCCTTTTTTACGTCGTATCCATTGGTAAAACAACGTAGTAGTAAAAAATTAATTAAATCTAGTAAATTCAAATAACTAATTATAGTATATTGCAAAAACTGCAAAACCATTCATGGACAGAGCGCATTTTAGTAAAAGTAATAGGTTTTATTTTTGGTGTAAATAAGTTCTAGTTTTTGTGTTTGCTTGAAATTATATTGATTGAAAATAATATAATTAAAATTTCTAAAATTAAAAAATTATAATTTGTGAATAAATTCATTTACACATCCTAATATAATAAAACAATAAAATATATATAAATATAATAAAATAAAAATGTCTAAAATATTTATATCTTTAAAATTATAAAGTAACATTAACAAATACTACATAGTAAAAATATTAAATGGATTAAATTTTTTAATGCTGCAATAATCTCAGGTAAAATGTTAAACAAATTAAATTTTTTAAAGATACAATAATCTGATATAAAAATTAGAAAAAAAACAAAATTAATTTATAGTATCTAGTATGTATTAATTGATAATTTAGTCAAAAAAATGCATTAATTGATAATAATGATTTTTTTTGACTAAGTAATAATAATTGATAAAAAAAATATACTATAAATATGTGTGTAACAAGATAATAAAAGAAAGAGAGAAAAAAAAATTAACTAACTAGTTATGAAAATCAGAAAATACGTCGTCGTATCGTAATGAGATAATTACAGTTTTCTTCATTGGGCTTTTGGGTTGGCTCGGCGACGCACCACCACCACCACCACCACCTTCCTCGCTCTCCTCCATTCCGCCGTTTAGGTTTCTATCTTTATTCATTACTCCTCAATTCATTCATTATTTCCCTCACTTTTATTCTGCTTCCCCTTTTCACGTGTTACATTATTTCATTTGTTTTTCTCTCACGCAAGGGTTTTTGTTTTCTCTCTCCTCAAAATCGCTGATTTCTCATTTGGGCAGTGTTTTTACCTGTTAAAAATTCAATTTTTATTATAGCTTATATCTTATGTTGTGTTTGTTCTATGTGAATTTCGTTTTTGACATTTGATACTGAATAAGACTTCAGGATTTGGGGCATTTTCAATTGTGGATTCAGAATGCCAAATGCAATCCATTTTACATTTCACTGTTTAATATTTGACTTCTGAAAGCTACATTTTTTCATTAGTATTTGTTTTTATTCCAAAAAGTAAGGAAAAATTGAATATCTTGTACTACTTGTTAGGCCATGGCTACTGCAGCTACAAAGAAAGTTATAGCTATATGTCAATCAGGAGGTGAGTTTGTGAGCAATAAAGATGGGTCATTGTCATACAATGGAGGTGAGGCTTATGCAATTGACATTGATCAGGAGACAAGTTTGACTGATTTTAAGTCAGAAATAGCTGAAATGTTTAACTGCAATGCAAGCACCATGAACATCAAATACTTCCTTCCTGGCAACAAGAAAACACTCATTACAGTATCGAAAGACAAGGATTTGCAACGAATGGTTAGTTTCCTTGGAGATGCTAGCACTGTTGATGTCTTTGTTATAACGGAGGAAGTAGTTGCTCGAAACACATCTAACATGCCTGCTAGTAGGTAGTTATTCACAAGTTTTTTTTTATTTCTATCATTCCTTATGTTCATTTTAATAGACTTATCTTGCTACTGATAGACATCATATAGTTTAAATTGGACCATAATTGTACAAATAGCTGCTTGGATATGATGTTAGAGAGTTGTACATTTTTTTTTTCCTCACACATTTTTTCAATTTGGTTATCAATGTCAAGATACATGTAAGTAAGTCATATATCAATTAGATACAAAATTAAATCCAGTTGATACAAATCTCTAGTGTGTATCTATTTTGAACATAAATCTCATCTTTAGTCCCAATTCATTACAATGAATCTTGATTCACTATGATTCAATTCACGATTTGAATCTCGATTTGAGCCATGTTTTACAATTGTCTCCAGATAAGAATCTGACCCACATAATTGTGAAGCAGCGGTTGTGACCAAAATGAATGACCATACCGTATATTAGACAATTTAGATTCATATGCACTTACTTGTGAATTGTTTTGAAAATTTTATAGAACATATGGTGATGCAGGTCAAGCAGAACAACTGTGTCAGAGGCTGTTGTTCCTGTGGTTGCCCCTATCAATGTAGCCGTTGGTGCCGACCAATGCATTGATCAAGTTGAGTTGGATGTAGCTAATAATGAAGCTCCTGCACAATCTCTTTGTTCTGGTGCCAATGATGAAAAGCGTCATAGAGCGGCACAGCAGTGGGAAAATACCATCACTGGCGTGGACCAAAGGTTTAATAGTTTTAGTGAATTGCGAGAGGCATTGCATAAATACTCCATTGCTCATGGGTTTGCTTACAGATATAAGAAAAATGATAGTCATCGTGTCACGGTCAAATGTAAATCTCAAGGCTGTCCCTGGAGATTATATGCATCAAAGTTGTCCACCACCCAATTGATTTGCATTAAGAAAATGAACGGAAATCATACTTGTGAAGGATCTGCTGTCAAAGCTGGGTATCGGGCGACTAGAGGTTGGGTGGGAAGTATTATAAAAGAGAAATTGAAAGCTTCACCCAATTACAAGCCAAAGGATATTGCGGATGACATAAAGCGGGATTATGGGATTCAGTTAAATTATTCTCAAGCATGGCGTGCAAAAGAAATTGCTAGAGAGCAACTGCAAGGCTCCTACAAAGAGGCATATACTCAATTGCCATTATTCTGTGAGAATATAAAAGAGACCAATCCAGGGAGTTTTGCGACATTCACAACTAAAGAGGACTCAAGCTTTCATCGCCTTTTTGTATCATTTCATGCCTCAATATCTGGTTTCCGGCAAGCCTGTCGCCCTCTCCTTTTCCTTGACAGAACTCCTTTAAACTCAAAGTATCAAGGGGAATTATTGGTTGCAACTTCTGTGGATGGAAATGATGGCATTTTTCCCGTAGCCTTTGCAGTTGTAGATGCAGAAACTGAAGAAAACTGGCATTGGTTTCTGCAGGAGCTGAAGTTAGCTTTATCGACAACTGAACAGATTACATTTGTTGCAGATTTTCAGAATGGGTTAAAAAAGTCAATTTCTGAGATATTCGAAAATTGCTACCACGGCTATTGTCTGCGGCACCTTGCTGATAAACTGAACAAGGACTTGAAGGGGCAATTCTCTCATGAGGCCAGACGTTTCATGGTTAATGATTTTTATGCCGCTGCTTATGCATCCAAACCAGAGATTTTCGAACGCAGTGTTGAGAATATAAAAGGCATTTCTCCTGAAGCCTACAACTGGGTCATACAAAGTGAGCCAGAGCACTGGTCCAATGCATTCTTTAATGGAGCTAGGTATAATCATATGACATCCAATGTTGGACAGCAATTTTACAGTTGGGTCTCAGAGGCACACGAGTTGCCAATTACTCAAATGATTGATGTATTACGAGGTAATATGATGGAAACAATTTGCGCGCGACGAGAGGAGTCTAATCAATGGATGACAAAATTGACGCCATCCAAGGAGGAAATGCTCCAAAAGGAAACATCAGGTGCTCGCTCGCTACAAGTGTTGCTCTCACAAGGTACCACATTTGAGGTCTGTGGAGAATCTGTTGAAATTGTTGATATTGATAATTGGGAATGTAGCTGCAAGGGATGGAAACTTACTGGCTTGCCTTGCTGCCATGCTATTGCGGTCTTTGAGTGTGTTGGTAGGGATCCATATGATTATTGTTCCAGATACTTCACAGTTGAGAATTTCCGATTAACATATGTAGAATCTATTCTAGCTCTGCCGGATATTGATAGACCAGTCCTGGTTGAATCAGCTATGGCAGTTACTGTAACCCCTCCACCAACTAAGCGCCCTCCTGGTCGGCCAAAAACAAAACAGGTTGAATCGATAGACATAATTAAACGTCAGCTTCAATGCGGTAAATGTAAGGGACTTGGCCACAATCGGAAGACATGCAAACTTTCATAATTTTGCAGCATAGTAAGT
>NC_021166.2:3920936-3922911 GCF_000331145.2 Cicer arietinum
TAGGGTGAGGTTTCTGTCTACTATGTATTAATTCAAGGTCTGTGTTCATGTTTCCATGCTTAATTGTTGCATAAAATTACTGGAATGTATTCATGTAAGTTTTAGACCTTTCAATTTTCAAAGCAACACTACTATAAAACACTTACACATACCCGGATACCGAAGATGGCATTAACACTCACGTAGATACTGGTAATAATTTGAAAAAATAGAAGTGATTGAATATAAATCATATGTCTTTAATTTGAAGTGTTGGTGCTTCATAACCTGTTTGTTTTGTTTTTTTGAAAACTCAAACCCAGTTCCACACACCTTCAAACCAAGTGTTTAGAAGATCATTTCTCCTTTCACAGTGCTTATTAGTATTTGGTAAAATCTAATAATACAAACAGGGCAGGGCCTTATATTAGCAATAGAGCAATTACATCCATGTGAATTAAAATGAGGATATGTCTGTTAATTATGTTTTTTCCTGACTCTGTCAGCAGTTTTACGTGCTATGTCTTCATATAATATAAGACTGTGTTATGCATTCCAAATTACTGTCCCAAATGTTTTACCTTCCATGTTGATGCTTAATACTAGTTAATTTTGAATTACATGAGTATTTTTCGTACCAATAAGCAACACTGACAAAATTTGTTAATCACTTGTTTGACACAGGGAATCTTTAATGGAGCAAGATGCAAATATTTTCAACCATGGTAGAGAATGGCTATGGAGATACATTTTAGTGGTAGTATGAATCTCCAAATTCACGTGCTTCCTGACTAGAGATTAGTCAGTTTCTTTTTTCTTTTTTTTTTTCAATCAATTGTTATCTGGCAGAGAACAAATTGATTCATCTGTCAAAGTATATCTCTTTTGTTTTTTAGAACCAAAACAATGCTCTTTGTAGGCTTTCATTGTTGCCAATTTCTAGTTACTTAAATTTATTGATAGATTTAATGGAATAGCGTTCTCCTCGATTTTCAGTATTCAAAGTTGGACAAGAATTGTGATTCTCCTTAACATTATGACTGGTGGTAGACATCTTGAGCTGCAAGCAAGAGAGTTTTTTTTATAATTTTTTTAAATCTATTCCAGATACCATTGTGCCTCTATTATGATGATATAAGATTAGTTTCTCCTTGTTGGAGACATGTAGCTTTGTTTTTAGCCAAAAGATATGTATCTTGGTGTACTTTTTTGTTTATCCAATTGCATAACCGCAAGTGATTTTGCAATTTTTTTTGCTTTATGTGAACTGCATACACACTGTCTCATCACTCCCATAAGCTTCTATGCACTCGACACACCCATAAAAAAATAAAAAACTTGAGGCGGTGATAATGGTAGAATAGAAATGGAAGAAGCTAAAGCAATCAAGAATACATATACATAAATTCGTATAAAAGAACAACACATACATACATCAATCAGTCAAACAAGAACTTGTTGTAATTTGCTGGAATCATTTTATTAAGGGGTGCATCTCTCTTCCATCAACTTATGACACGTACATGCCAACTTGGAAACCGTAACATTATAATACCAAGTAATAACAAAAAAAATGTCAGTAGTTAGGCATAGTTGTTTCTATAAGTGACACGTTAAATTCAATATCTCTCTAACCAAGACACGTTGCATTGCATGTTACACTCCCACCGTGTCCCTTAACTCCCTCCTTTTATAAACTTCTTCCAACCTCTCTCATTCAAAAACAACTTACTCTTCTCTCACATTCTTCATTGCAATTGCAAACTAAAGCATAAAAACAAGTTTTCATTTCATTTTGCTTGTTGCCACACAAATACATACATGGTAATGGCTCCAAGGGTTGTTTTGGTGACAGTGTTGTTGCTCTTTGTGTTTTCCATTAACTGTAAATCCTCTAGTGTTGGTCACATGCCATCAAACCAAGAGGAAAGTCGTGATTTTCAGAATGTGAAAGACAAGACCATGGAAACTGCAAACAAAGCATCAGAAGCAGGGA